>NC_090876.1:33796612-33799112 GCF_036669935.1 Montipora foliosa
AAGTTTTCCACTTAATTCCGAAAAAAAAAAACGCAAGTTCCTAGAATTAATACAAGAGATATTGAAATTGAACTTGGTGTCGGTGAGGACTCTTCAAAGACTGGCAGGCAAGTGTGTGTCCTTCTCCCTGGTTGTTTCAGCGGCACGACTCTACACAAGAGAGATGAACTTGGCGATTTCCAAAGGTCTACGATCCAAGAAGAAAGTCCACCTTACGGAAGAACTCCGAAGAGAGATTGCTCACTGGCTCTTCTTAAAGGACTGGGACAGCCCCTTGCCTTGGCGCAAGGAGAGGCACTTCCAGATTAAGTTGTCGACAGATGCTTCACAGTCAGGCTGGGGAGGAGTACTCGTGTCCCCTATGATGGAAACGTCTGGTTATTGGACTGAAGAGGAGAAACTGCTCGACATTGCCTGCAAAGAAGCGTTGGCCATTGAAAAAGTCTTGCAAGCTTTTTAAGATCAAGTCCGTAATAAGCGTATTGATGTGATGGTCGACAACCAGACGGTCATTCATGCATGGAACAATCAAGGAAGCAGAAGTCGTACGCTGAATGACACGCTGAAATGTTTATTTTCTACTACTATCGGCCCAAATGTCCTTCTTCGCCTGGTTTATGTCCCTACGCACAAAAACCCTGCAAACGCACCGTCTCGTAGACTCTCATACTGTGATTACACATTGTCGCCTCGCTTGTGGGAGGTGATTGAACAGTCGTTTGGCAATGCCCAGGGTCACACGTGTGACCTCATGGCACTCGATTCGAATGCGATGCAAGACCGATTGGGGGTATGTCTACCTCATTTTACGCCCTACAACATGTTTACTCAAGATCTGACCCGTCATAGATCAGTTATGCAACGCCCTTACGTGTTTCCACCAGAGATATTGGTTGGCCTGGCGTTGCGATTCCTGCAGTCTTTTTCTCAGTCTTGCACCATGGTGGTCGTAGACGCCTATCCGAGGAAGTTCTGGTGGCCTCTACTACAGCGATGTTCTATGAAAGCACGTAAGTTGGCTAAGGAGGGTGACGAGGACACGCTATTGTTGCCATCCCGTGACGGCTGGGTTTCAGGCAGAGGAATTGCGGGTGACCTTTGGGCTTTCAAAGTACAGTTTAACTAAGAGACCTAATAAACTTACAGCTACTAGAGTATAGACAAAAAGATAACTATACAAACACGTTGTTCACTACAATGTAAATTACAATGCTCTGGGACGTCTCGTGGCTAGAATGTCACTAGTAAATGTAACAGAATGAAGTGTAAGTGTATGAGTTCAACATTGATAGTTTCTTCCTTCACACCTTAAAAGAGTCCAATGCATGGAATGACTAAAATAAATCAGGTAACCCTACCTTCTGCTTCTCTTACTTTACTCTAGAACCTTCCGCTGGTTGCCAAATTATTTGTACCCTCAGTAAGATGTCCCAGCTGTTCCCATGCCAATGACCATGATTTTTCCCCTTTTGCCAGCGATGTGGGTTCGCAAGAAGATTGAAAGATACCTGTAGTTGAAGTAAAAGAAATCGATAGCCGGTTGGACCAGTTACTGAATTTTGATAAGGCTACAAACTACTCCAAACAAAAAGACTCTCTAAAAAAGGAACTGGAGGGATTTTTGACAGCCCTCCCTGGTTATGTTACGGTGGAAACCGTTACTCCAAGGGATGTTTGCCGCTTCCTCATCTTTAAGGATAAAGATGGGAAAACCCAAGTCCATCGTAATGGCTGTCGGTTTCTCGCCCAAAAAGGAAGATTTGATTGTGGGTGCCCAGTACGGCTCTCTTACAAAACAGTCGACTCCTATATAGGCAAGCTAAGAGCCATTTTTCACGCTATAGGAAGGGATGGTGACCGGGATAAACGGCTGGGTTTAGGCAATCCAGCATCTGACAAGTTGGTGAAGGACTACCTTCATTTGGTCACCGCGGAACAGCTGCAAGCGCGTATAACCCCGAAGCAGGCAACACCCTTTTTCGTGCATAAGCTCACCCAACTATCTCTATACCTAAATCACAAGCTAGAGAAGACAGAAAGGACGATTGACCGATTGATTTGTAATAGCACGTGACCAGGCCTATTTTAAGATGGCCTTCTTCAGTGGTGATAGACCGGGAGACCTTGGGCAAGTCAAGGTCCCCGAAATATTGAGAGTCCCCAACGATGATGGACTGCTCTTTAACCATATCTGGGGAAAGACACTTCGGAGTGGGGATGATAACGTGTTTGGAATAAGGAGGTGTGCTAGCTCAGACCCAGATCTGTCCCGTTCGTGGAATTGAACAATACATGGAGGTGGCACACCAAATTATAGTTCACTTGACAAAAGGTTATCTGTTTCGTCCCATCACCCTTGACCATGGCATCTGTGATGCTGCGTTCTCTTCCTCGGCAGCAGAGTCACACCTGAAAGTATACTTGAGCGAAATGAGGGCGGACGAGGGGGAGACACTCTATGGATTCCGCGCCGGATGTGCTATTACGTTAGCACTTACAG
>NC_090876.1:33806612-33811612 GCF_036669935.1 Montipora foliosa
TTATTACTATCCTGGAGACTCAAACTTGTGACTGACATCTGTTAAAGATAACAAGATAACACTGGAACACCCTTATGAACCTGCCTTAATGGCAAAAATATTTGGTAGGGAAATGTGAACAGCCATAAAACTTAAATAGAAAACAAGCAGAAGTACAACATGAATAAAACTGCCTTCTGTTTGTGGGTCTCTGTTTTGAGCATGCAGTGGAAACAAACAGCATTTTTTTTTAAAATGAGACCAAATCAAGCATTCTTGGTCGTCTACCTGTCTCGCCAATGTATCATTTATTGCATAACGTACAGGTTATGCAATAAATGACATTTGCGGAGGTACATGTGAAACGATCAATGATTTTAACAGATCGCTTAGGTCCCGATATCTTGCTAGTGTTAACAATGAAAAGACAAGTTTTGCATGGTGAGCGCGCGCATTTGAAAGTGCCGGGTTGCTTGTTAGTTTTGAGCGCGCTTGTAACTAAAAAGTTCTCCAAAAAATGCCGCCACGACATTCACTTAAATTCAATCGTAACACTAAATTTTCCAACCTTTCCTCGGAAGAGTGGGGGGCGCTTAAAAATCTTAGTAAACGGGCGGTAGTTGTTTGGCGGTCCAACCTTTACCAAAAAGAAGCTTTGCGGCAGCTTTTGGATACCTCGTTTTATGCCAAAATCCAGAAAGATCTCACTTCCAAAAATCTAAAAACTTGTCAAAGACACCATTCATAATCTCATAGTTAATCAAGAATTACCGGACACTGCCACTAATCTCATCATCAACACCCCTAGAACTTCGTGCATTTACTTCTTGCCTAAAATTCACAAACCTAACAACCCAGGTACAACCCAGGTCGCCCTATCGTTTCTGCCTGTAGTTGCCCCACCGAACTACAGTACTTTGCAAAAAGAATGCAAACGAATTTCGTCGAATTTCGGTTATTGTTCTCTCGAAATTTCGCCGAAATTTCGGTGGGAAAGGTGTGATTTTTCGGCCGAAATTTCTTCGAAATTTCGCTGAGCCACACGAAAATTCGAACGCGGGACGAAAATTCGCAAATCTAACAACGAAATTTCGGTTGGAGTTCGTACGTACTGAAACGAAAATTCGCAAATCTACAACGAAATTTCGGTCGGAGTTCGTACGTACTGAAACGAAAATTGAAGAACTTAACATTTCACAGTGTAACAGAGCCTTCAATCGAAATATCGTAATCCTAAAGCCGCGTCCACACTAGCGATTTCTGCTCTTGCCGGTGATGCAATTTTTTCTAATTTGGTCGCGTCGCTACCGCGCGATGAAAATTGCAATTGTAGCCACTCTTGAACTGGCAACGCGACGGCAGAAAAAGCCGTTGAAAAAAATCGCGAGAAATTGGTTTGTTGAATTTCTCGCGATTTTTTCAGCTGTCGCGTCGGCAGTTCAAGGGTGGCTACACTTGCGATTTTCCTCGCGCGCTGGTGACGCGACAAGATTTGAAGCAAATCGCATGACGGTCACAAGCAAAAAATTGCACGTGTAGCCGCGGCCTAAAACGAAATTTTGTAAAGTCTTGGTTAGTGTTTCGCATTTTCAATGAATGAATGGAATCAACAACTGTATTTCTTCTCTAAACCTTGAGTGTAAACCCGACCTGAATGAAACTGTAGACAAGCATTACAAGCGATTTCGTTTCCTTTATTCAATTGATACTTTGTCAATAAAAAGACATATGATTTTTGGTACGCCCGATGCATCAATCTTAAGACTCCAAGAATTAGTCTAAATACAGCCATAGACAATTTAACATACCAATCCTACAATGGCAATTCTTCTTGGTTTTCACGTCACGCAAGTACCACGCAAAGAAAAAATAAAATCGCTTACCATTCAATAAATTAAGTCAAGAAATTGAGATGTTGTAGGAGGGTAATAAATCATGAGCGTGTCAAAGTTTTAGGGCTGTGCGATCATCCAAACTCGAGTTATTTAGACACTTCTCATGACATATTGTTTACTCAGAACTCGAAAACACATGGGCAATCGACACTTTCGTGACATAATTCTTAGAGGCAATCCAGATGTCATGCATTGACTGAATTAGAAAGGATTGTAAAAGCCCTTCCTTTACCATGACTAATCTGCCCGCTTAAATAATTTTATTGTCATCGAAGCCACCCGAGAGGAAGACGGATTGGAGAGACAAGCGAGAAAGAGGACATACTCGCTGCGAACTTTGGTAATTGTGAAGAAGAGCTCCCCAAAAAACCTGTCGGCCGACTGTCGGTCAACTGTTGGCCGACAGTCGGCCAACTGTTGCCCAACTGTCGGCCGACTGTTGGCCGACTGTTGGCTGACAGTTGGGCAACAGTCGGCCGACTGTTGGCCAACAGTCGGCCGACTGTTGTCCAACTGTCGGCCGACAGTTTGTGTTATGTTTGAGGCCAAAGTGTTGGCCGACTGTCGGCCAACAGTCGGCCGACAGTCGGTGACCTGTTGGCAACCTGTCGGTAACGTGTCGGTAACCTGTCGGTGGGACAAACTAAAATAATCGTAAGCATTTACTTGTCTATTGCTTCTAAACTACGCGAAAAGAGCTAAAGGCAGTTCATAACGATACCTTGAGCAGCACTTATACTACTAATATGGCTTTTGTCCACTGTTTTAGCGTTGGCTAGCGATACTTGCCCACATTGTAAACATCATTCATACATACATGACATACCATAAGAGGCCGCGTTGCATTGTAGGGCGATTTGAAGGAAAGTGTTTGTCTCCTCTACTAACTATGTATTGATACGTAGCTTATGGTTTTCAGAGTTTTTAGCAGAGTTTTCGATTAAATTATCTTCCAATGCGATTCTTAGATTGTCTGGTGTGTTGTAAATTACGCAAGTGATATATCCTATACGCATCTGATAACAACCGATAACAGTTGATTGGTAAGTAGGTGAAGTCTGTCGAGACGTCATACATCACCATTACGGAATGTCACGTTAACTGCTCGTTTTTACCACAAATTTTCTTTTTTCTTAACCGATCGGTAACCTGTTGGTTAGCTGTCGGTAGACTGTCGGTAAGCTGTCGGTCAACTGTCGGCCGACAGGATTTTTGGGGAGCTCTTCTTCACAATTACCCGAACTTTCACTATTCCGCTATGCCACGACGAAATTTCGCTATGTCACGACGAAATTTCGCTTGAGTATTCGCGCGGCCGTTGCGAATTTTCGTTTTGATTGAAACAATAGGCTTTTCGAAAATTCGGCGAAGTTTGAACGAAATTTCGTTTCCCCGAAATTTCGTTATATTTCGTCGAAAAGTAGCGAAAAGTAGCGAAAAGCGCGAAATTCGTTTGCATTCTTTTTGCACAGTACTGTAATTTCTACCTACTTAGACAGGATTATGACGCCTATCGTCAAATCTTTGCCATCATACATTAAAGACAGTACAAATGCACTAAAAAAAAGATTTTCCGCGATTTCAATTTCTCCGGCCAAGACAAACTTATTTTCACCATGGATATTACATCTCTATACATAGTCATTCCCAATAGCGAAGGTCTTCAAGCACTTAAACACTTTTTCGATCAACGCACTGTCAAAGAACCAAGCTCGGAAACGCTCCTCCGCCTTGCTGAACTAGTTTTAACGCTTAATTGTTTTTCATTCGCCGGCAACTATTACAAACAAATTAATAGAAAGTGTTAGCATTGACAATGAGTACGACTACGAGAACGAGATTTTACCATTGACTTTTTTTACAGCTTCTTTCAAGATGAATCAACCAGAGATGTAAGTATTACTGCTTCTTTAATTATTTTTCATTCACATCATTTTATTTCTTACATTGCATAGTCTGTACGAACCAAGTTTGTCACATCAAGAGGTCGCATTGTTTACATAAACCTAAGAATTACGGTCTCAGATTTCAAAGTTTTTATGCCCTTTCTGTTTATGTTTCAGGAAAAGAAAACTTTTTATATGGAAGCGTCAGCATGATTCTTGTCTTTTACGTGAAGTCTTACATCTAGAACCCTACTATCAGAAACAGTCAGATAGAGGGAGAGTGTGGAGAGTAATTGCAGAGAACCTGAATACCAACACGCAGCACGATTTCAAGACAACAGATCAATCGTGTAGGGATAGATTTAACAAGCTTATGGAGGAATTCAAGAAGAAAGATCAAGAAGAAAAGAAAGCCTCAGGTAATGGTACTCTTATGGTGGTTAGGATCTGGTTGAGGTGCTCAAGGTGACCAGTGGCTTTTGACTCATTAGAGGTGTTGACTAAACTGATTTTGGATCCGACAGCTTCCAGGATTTGGGGCTCAGGCCAAGTTTACGTAGCTTTCGTATGCTTTGAGATAGTAACAAACCTCGAAAGCTCGGACATTTGAGCAGATCGAACATACAACACATAGTGAGAGGGTGTGGCGAGCAGATATGAAATGTTAGTTTCCTTTTGCATTGGACTTGGAAATGATACAACAGACACTAGTCACTTCAACGGTTAGCATTTGGTGTGGGACGCGGTAGTTTTACACTCCTACTTCAACAGGATTTACAGGGGTGAGTCAGGTTTTGAACGTCTTCTATCCCTAGGTGGACGGAAACAAAATGTATTCCTTGCATTTTGTTATTTCAAATACCTTCATGTATTTAAATTGTCATATATTTGTGCACTTCAAGGTCAGTAATAAAACTGAATGATTGTGATTTGAGTGCGTGTAAATCGAACCTCTTCTGTCAGTGAGCCTTTAATTCAAAAACACTGAGCTAACCTCATTAAAGGGGATTTGCGGAGTAAAATGACTGTATTTTGGGTGTTGGGCTTTTCCACTATGTTTCAATTTTTGACATTATCTTTTGCTGGCGGCTTATTTCAACTACCAAAACAAAAGACAAAAATGTAAATAGAAACATGCCATCTTGGAATCGGATCACTATTTTGGATGAAAATGAAGGGTTTACCAGCTTGAGGATTTCACTGTTGTGATGACTGAATCTGGGTCCAGTTGAAAAAATTT
>NC_090876.1:33816612-33829112 GCF_036669935.1 Montipora foliosa
AAATGGGACCCAAACATTTACTGAAATGTAAAACCTTCTGGTCAACATTAACTTTATTTTAGGGAAGCATCACAGGAACCAAAAATGTGCTGCAAGGTAAAGGTCCAAACCTTGTAAGCATACACTCTATGACGTCATAAATGTTAAATTTACTCTTTCCTTCCGACTGCCATACTGTGAACGCAAGACAAAAAGTAAATTAAATATACTTTAAATTTGTCTTCTAGATCACATCTCACACAAGGTGTTACGAGGTAACTTAACATTAATACGCCATTATCCAAAATACTAACTGGTTTGCCACTAAAATAATTCAACAACCATGAAGTAGCTCATATCTAACATTTTTCATGAGTACATCTTGCAAGAAGACACAGTTATCAAAATAACAAATTTAAGCACTAGATCTACACTGTCATTATATTAATTATTGGCTACACCTCAGACATACAATCAGAACAGTGATAGACACAAAATAAATTATTCTGCACCTACCATATTTACAAATATTAACTGTTCTCAATTCAACCACACAAAAGCAACTTAGATACTTATAATAATATTAACAGGACTAGATGTGAAAATGAAGTACAGCTGTATGCAAAATTATCTTAGTTCAAATGAAATTTTTTAGCTTCTGTCCATTTTCCAAAACTTTAATGTTCCTAATACGTACCATTATCAATATGCCAACTAGATGCAGGGCTTGAAATTGCAACTCACTGGTCGCCAATGAGACCAAAAATTGAGGGCTGGCGACTAGATTTTCAGCACTGGTCGCCACGTGGCGAATCACGTTTTTTCTGATAACCCAGGGTAAACAGCAGACAAACTGTTGTCTTTGAATCTTTATATGATGAAATCGTTCGGAACTGGTAGCTAGAACATGACTCACCTTTCTTTCCCCATTAAAATAATACTACAAGAAAATCGGTTTCTCACATTGTTGATTAATAGCACAATGTACTTCGATACTTCGACCACCGCATTTACTAGGCAGCATATTGTTTCAGCAGCTTCATGGGATCGAGGGTGCACTTAAACACTGTATGCTTCTTGTCAGTTACTGCGAATTTTGCGCCCAGAAGACGAAGATTCGGCAAGAAGGTTAATTAAAAATTTAAATCTATTGTCAGTTGTGAATCCTGAAAACGTAGATTTAGCCATATTACCGAAGGACCTCCTCGGAACTAGCTTGATATTGATAACAAATTGATAATGAAGCTAGACATCGCACAATGAGTTTGAGATTTGCATGGAACCTTCAAAAAGCAACCTGTACCCTTAATGTAAAATTGGTTGGAGAACTTGTCCCCTCTGTTAGAAAACGAACACCTGAAAAATTGACTGTGCTGCTTCTTTTTGTGCTACTTAATAATTATGACTTTCCTTGCATGCAAAGTTGGCGACCAAAATTTATGATCTGGCGACCAAATTTTCCCCATTAGTCGCCAGCTGGCACCTGAGCTAAAAAGTTGATTTCAAGCCCTGAGATGCCATAATCTGTAATAGCCTACTACGACTACACTGTAACGTCTCAAATTAATTATCTCAATACTTATATCTTTTAGATGATTACATGTGGGCAAAAACCACATAAAGCAACATGACACCCACCGCAATGCCCTCACATGACTAATCATTGCTAATTATTGGTCTACACTCTCTTGATGGTCCTAGAGCTATTGTACGTGTTGATCCTGCTCCTCGCTTTATGTCCATGAGTAATCAATGTCACTAATTTTCAACCGGGCCATGCAATAGCAAAAAAACGAAAAATCTGAAAAAAATTCTCAAGAAAGCCCTTGGTGAACTATTGCTAAAAATATAGATTTTACCTCGATCCGATAAATATTTTGGACGTACGGAGATAAACTTGGTTTCGCAGCTCTCAGACCTGGTTTTAGGCGTCTGATACCGCACACCACTAAGACCTCCTTTGAAAATTAAAACACCTTTTTTACGAAACAGAAAGGAACTAATCAAATAAGGCAGATGATTATACACATTTTGAGTGGTTATTTTCTCAGTTTAAATTAAAACTGAATTTTTGACAAACTTTCCAGTATTTACAAAAATTCGAGCGATTTCTCGCTGCGCAAAATTCACAAAATTAAGGGCCTAAAATCATTGACTGGTACCTCGCCTGGTGTATCGAGGCTTATTCCACGTGACAGAGCATTATTTGTTCTTGCAAAATCCATTTTCAAAACCATGGGCTACTTAAAATAAAATTGTAGAGGTCGAAAAGTACACGCAATAGTTTCGTGAAATTTGAGCTCTTTTGATAATGACGTACCGATGTCGAAAGGTCACATAAACATAACGACAATATATTTTTGGAAGTTAGCGCTTTAATATTATCTGCTATCACTCACAAACTAATGTTTAAAAGACTAATTTGCGTAATTTGCCATCTCTATTGAGGAAAAATTAGAGAATCTGGTCGTTTATTTTGATCTCGAGTTCTTAAGTGTACACGGGTCACGTAAAGTTTGTCAAAGGTTGAAGGTGAGGCACTCATTGTCAAATCAAATCAAAACATTTTCTAGACAGAAATTTCTCTCTAACACACACGGCAACTTGAAATGGATGGCTCCTCATACCTTTCAGCGGGCTTTCTGGATACTGAAGAAATCCTGGACTTATAAATCGTAGCGAATTCAAAGTTTGGCCAAATGCAACTGATAACAGTAGATTGCGTTACAATTCACAAGGAGACCGCTGGTCAAAGAACTATAAGGTCGATCACGCTAAGGAATTTAAAGAAATATTTTGAATAAATATAAATTTGACACGAGCTGCTATTACTCTGAAAGACGTTACTGTTGTAATTATTTTTAATTTTTCAAAGAAAAGAAAACTAAGTCGGGCTCGGACGGTCGGAGAGAAACTGAACATTTCCTTATATGGTGCCAAAACATAATCTCATTTGTTTCGGTATTTATTAGATTAAATACTCTGTCATTTTGAACTTCTTTTACTTTACCTTATTTGGATCATGATATCGAAAAATACCCGCGTCACTGAATTTAGTATGCTACAGAGGCGTCTGTTGCACTGCGTTTCTTGTTTGTTGTTAAATTCGCATTGGACTTTCAACAAGAGAAATACCGTGATATCGTGTTTTCAGTAAATGTGTTGAAACTCGTCTCGAGAATGGCATTGTGTGAATATGCTACTCAAGTTGGCGGACAATGCGGAGCTAGCGCAGATAATCCTGGTAGCTCTCAATGTAGGGCAATCGCAAAATGTGACAAGGACATAAGAAGTCACCTGAGGTCTTTTGGCGCTGGTTTTGCGGATTCAACAGTAAAGACTGAGGCAGAACTTCTTCTTGCCAGGGCAGGTATGCATTAACACAGATCTTTGTAAATGTGAATTTGGTAGGCTTTTTGCTCAAGCCAGAGTTAGACAGTGTAGTGTGTATATTGGGGGATTGGGTGGGGGGGGGGGGGAAGGGTGCTGGTGGTGGTTAATGATGTAACGATATACCTAAAAGAAGTAATCATAACCCTAATTTGAAACACTGCAGGGGATTGCATATTTTTTTATCAAGCTTATTTCGGTGTAAACATACCGTAATAGCTCAACCACCTGAAAACTCCACGCCCAAGCCCCCTGGTGGACCCTGGCCACGCCTACACTCTTTGAGTGGGCATTATGTATTATGAGCGTTTTTTTTCTTACATGTGTCACTGACTTCCATGGCGCGTTTGTACTACCTACGAAATCCACATTCCAAATAGAGCGTTAATATTCAAAAGATTCTGGTCGTAACCATGTCAGCAATTTGTTGTTTCTATGTCAACACCTTGCAAAGCGCTTTACAAATACCTACCTTGAAAATTACTAAAATTGCTATGGGTAATTGTAATCTTTCTTTTGACGGCTAGTGCTGTTTTGGTTGCTTTTTGGCGCTAAATTTGCCGTTTACATACAGGAAGACTTATATAAATTTTCAATTGCAAAATTATATTCTTTTCAAAATCTCACCCTCGAGTTTATTCTTGAAGTATTCTTAAAATTTCGCACATTTTAGCCTTGATATTCCTGTAAAATATATTCTTATTAAAAAAGTGTATTTTTAAGCTAACTAAAGATAATCGAACTGAGTTTGTCTAGATCTGACCGCCCCTTCTTTTTTTAGGTATATTCGACATCAGCGAAAGCCACCTTAACATCTCTATTTGTCCAAAACATCGGGATGCATTTGGCATACGCTGGCGTTGCCGAAAGCGATTCTGTTCTGTTCTGCAAAGTTGGGCACCTCATCAGGCAACGCAGATGAAAGGAGATCGTAGAATTACATTTGTCCAGTCGAAACTTATCTACAAGATGACATCAACTGTAGTTCCTATCGGATCTCGTAAGTACTCTAGTATGAGTTTTAGTCAAAGTAATCTTGTAGTGAGATGACTGTTTCTTCTTACAGCTTGTACTTTGTAGAGCGATAAGAGGCAGTCTAAATTTCCGCTTGCTGCAGATTATACACGAAAGCCCATTAATTTTCAGTGCTGTAATGTATGAATATTATACTTGTTTTATTTTTTGCAGCAATATGCAAGCTTTGCCGTGTTTTGCTGAGTAGTCCAGATCTCACGCCCCGAACTCAAAAGAAGGAGACTGTAGCCGATGAGCCTCTAGCTAAAGAGCCATCGCTGCCAAACGAGTCCACCGAAAGTGAAACTGTAAGTCGAAGGAAAAAACCTAGATACAAGCGCATTATATTTAACAACTATTCACCAATGTTTACCTCGCCTGCGGTGAATAATTGTTCAATATAGTTAATTTTTACTTTCTGTGCAGTTGCTGGAAATGCAGATGGTTAATTAACAATTATTCCATGAGCGTGCGTTGGATATGAGATGATAGATAGCCAACGAGGTGCGTAGTGCCGAGTTGGCTATAATCATCTCATATCCAACAAGCACGAGGGGAATAATTGTTTTATTAAAAACGCCCCCAAAAATAAATAAAACAAAAATAAAAAGGCCCAAAAAATCACGCGTATGCTTGCCGTGTCTGTAGATCATGGTATAATGGCTCATAACCCATGATGGCTTAGCCAATCAAAACTCGCGAACTGCATTATCCAATGATCCAGTTTTTAATAAAATACCATATCTAGACTCTAAGTTAAGTGCGTTGTATACAAAAGTTTTGCTTTCCGAGATAGCTTTTGCGTTTAGCTTTGAGAAAATGGGGAAATGCTATTGAAGACTGGGACACAACATTTAAATTGCTGGTAGCACAGACTACAGTGATATGATATCGATTTACTCATTTGTCATCTTCATAACATTATAGGATAACGCGGATGAAAGTAGCAGTACAGATGTGCTGTGTCAGGCGATGGAAAGTATCATGATCGCATCAAACGACACAAGTCTGTATGTCCCGTCTCAAACGGAAACGAGTGGCAGTGAACTTTCAAGTGATAGCAGAAGCAGTGGGAACCTCAGTCTTCGCCGAAAGAAGCTTAACGAATTCTTGGCTATCAGCGGAAAGTCTACCTTAACACAACAGCGGAAACCTTGGGCTAACATGTTAGGTAGGACAAGGCATGTATACGTCACTAAAGCAAGAGACGCCGTCGTGGCAGCACTGGAAGTGATTATTCCAGATGACGCTGGTGGCCTGTGGGAAGCATTGAAAGAGTCTGGTGAAGTTGAGAGTGCTTTGGGTGTATTGTCTGAACCCCACCCTGCTGATGACAAATATCTGAAGTCCCTTGCAGAGGCATACCAAAATGCATCCAGCTGGGACACACGACGACAAGTTCTCTCCGTCATGGCCGACCTTGTGCCATACAGTCGTATCCAGCGATACCTACCGGGTATCACGGAATATCGAGTGAAGACCACACGAGAACACCGAAAAAAATACGGGCGTGGCTCGGCTGTACTCCTGTCCAAGAGCCCTTGTATGCGTGTTAACTATGCTCAACTGGACCACTTCCTAGAATTTATCACCAGTCCACACGTAGTAATAGACCTGCCTTTTGGCCAAAGACTACTTTCCCTGGCAGATGGAAGTCTTCTAGAAACGCCAAATCTCATAAGAACAATGATACCAGAGCAAATTGTGGCACAGTATACGCAATACTGTAAGGAAGTCAACTTTACGCCGTTCAGCAGATCAACCATGCTGCGTGTCTTGTCCTCTTGTGCTGCAACGGTACAAAAATCACTTCAGGGGCTCGATTACATAGCGGCAGACAGCGGAAAGGCTTTCGACGAACTGATTGAAATGGTACTAAAGCTGAGTAATGACGACAGGGTATGGGTAAGCCGCTTGCAGAAGGTGCTGAAGGAAGCTAAGCAGTACATCAAAGGCGATTATAATGTATGGAGGAGGGCGATATTATAGCCTTATAATCCCTGTACAAACTTTCCGTAAAAATACTTCGTAAGTGTGTACTTATGAGTATGTATTTTGAGGAAGAATTTGAGCGATGTGATAGTCAGGCGTAGAAAAAGACCCGCAGTCATTACCATAATAGACCTGTACTGACATGACTTTAAACCTGCCATGAACGCTATGGGCAGGGATTCTGCTATTCGTGCAGAGGGAGGGGGTATACAATGAAAAGCAACGGCCAAAATATTCAAAATCTAAGAAATGTAGGGTTTATTGAAAGTTAGCTTCCCAGCTAGTCAGTCAGTCAGTAAGGAGGTTATCTTTTTTTTTAAATCTTGTTTGTAGATATCGTTATGATAGGTTTATGGTTTCCAATAATCTTTGTATGATGCTATATATGACGATGGCGTAATTTGTTATCAACATACACTGACATACCCTTTTGCTGCAGGTACATGTTTCAACTCATGCAACCACACCCGACCACTGTAGCAGTTACGCCCTAAGCGACCCCAAAGATCAAGCTTTTCGATCGGATTGTGGCCACAACCATGAAGACAGGTGCCCTTCGTGTGAGGTGCTTAAGGGTGCTCTAAGGCAGATTGAAACTGTTGTAGCAGAGTCCCCACTAACGGAAGATGAACGGGATTACATGCAGTATACTTTCCGCCTTGCAGTGCAGGCCATAGAGTCTTGGAAAGCACACCAACTTCGGTCTTTGCAACAAGACAAGGCAGGAATCACTGCTCTAGAAAGTCTAGATGAGTCATCGGTACTAATAACCCAGGACTGGGCTATGAAGTGGCTACCACAAAGATACCGGGAGACTCAAGCTGACTGGTTCGGCAAGAGGGGTATCTCATGGCATGTCAGCGTAGTAGTTCGGAGGTTGGCCGGTCAACTGGAGCAGCAGACCTTTGTCCACATTTTGGAAGAGTGCAGTCAGGACGCCCGTGCTGTTGTCCGAGTTCTCCAACACACACTGAGGTCACTGAAAGTTGAACATCCCAAGATAAAGTTTGCGGCACTTAGACAAGACAACGCTGGCTGCTACCACAGTGTGGCAATGTTATCAGCGTGCCGTCTTATGGGGACGGCAACTGGAATCCATGTCAAAAGGGTCGACTTCAGTGACCCTCAAGGAGGCAAAGGCCCTTGCGACAGGAAAGCCGCTACCATCAAGACTCACGTGCGACAATACATTAACGAAGGCCACGATGCACTGACAGCGCACGACTTTAAAGAAGCCATGCTGTCTCATGGAGGGATTAATGGTGTTCGTGTAACCTTAGTCACTGACTTCCTCGAGAAGCCACAACAGGAGATGACAGGCCGCTGGGAGGGAATCAGTAGCTTTAACAACTTACTCTACCAGGAAGACTGTGTCACAGTTTGGAAAGCACACAACATCGGGAAGGGAAAAAGTATCCCATGGTCTCAATTACAAGGTAACCACTACAACTGAACAAAAAACATCTATGGCAGCAGAATACCCCTGTTAAATTGGGGACACCTACGATATTTCAAATATTACCTAAAATACAAATGAATCAATAGGATCAAATTAAAAATGGCTGGCTTTTCCATTGACGATTTCCTATTTGCGATGTGTTCAGTACTGCACGACGAATTAATTCGTGCGACTTCTTTTCTGATACGACAAAACTTGAGATATGTCCAGGTTTGACCCTAATTAGATGCACGTGGATTTCAATAAGCGTCACAAAGTGTCCCCTTGCTCTTCTAGCCAACTTCAACATCACTCGTGTCTCAGAATACAGACAATTTATGTCACAAAGTGTCCCCCAAATGCTGCTCTTTAAGTGAAGATTAACTGCTGCATTTACCCAAAGCTAAAAATAACGCTAACCTTTACCCTTACCTTATTGTTGAAAATAGGTAGCAAATGCTTAGACTTAAAGGGACACTTTGTGTTGGATGTCAAAATTGGGCGTGCATCTAATTAGGGTCAAACCTGGACATAAGTGCAAAACTTCAGCTTATACTCGCTTTTCAGCCATCCTTCTCCTTCCCCCTCCCCCAGATCTCAGTCATTTTTCATCCTAGGATGAAAGTCATTTTCTCAACGTAATTTTGATTGTTTGTTGGTTCTTCATGAATTTTTTTACTCATCTCTTAATTTAGATACTATTAATTTCATTTTATTATGTACATGATTTAGTTTCAACGCATTTAGAGGAAGGATGGAAGGCTAAGGTGTCCAAGGGTGGGTTTGCACCATGTTCTAGAGGAAAGCGCGAACCATCCGAGAAGCCTGAACACGTTGAAGGTGAAGAGGACACAGGTGACGGCGTGGACGAGGATGCAGAAGAGGATGGTGAAGGGGCGGATGCTAGCTCGCTGTTGTCATGTCCTGTTGAGGGATGCATATGCACCTATCAGAAGTACTACAACCTGGAGCGCCATTTGCTCTTCGGGAAGTGCAAGCTCGTTTCAGAGAAGTATACCCTTTTAGATACCACTAAATTGGCGTACGCTGAGAAAGTTCAAGAGGGTCTCACTACTCAGCCAACACTAGCTGCCCCAGCCACCACTGAAGTCTCTTCAGAATCTCCCTTGGTGCAAGGCTGGGCTCTAAAAGGTGCGAAAAAGTCCACCCGTTTTAACCAGAATCAGCATCAGTACCTCGATAACAAGTTCCAGATTGGACAGGAGAGTGGCCTTAAAGCCGACCCTGAGAAGGTGTCACGGGACATGCGCTATGCTAGAAGGGACAATGGTGAGCGTTGCTTTCACGTGGAAGAGTTCTTGACTGCACAGCAGATTCAAAGCTACTTTTCACGTACTGCTGCAAAATTGAAGCACGCAGTTACCACTCAGTCAGGGCATGACTCCATCGACAATAACGATTGCCAGGCGGCCCAAGAACAGGAGGCTTACTCGTCTGCCCCCTTAGCTGTCCTTCGCCAATGCGAGCTGTTGCACCCCATTGTCTATGACATGCTGAACATATGTTCCTTGTACAGCAGCAACAAGCTCATTGTCGCACAACTGAGGCTTATCTGCAGCTACTACAACATGAACACAGAGGAACAACAATGAAAGCGAAAAGCGCCTTACATTACTTTTCTCTCGGATCTTGTAGGGTCCTGTTCTTGCACTAAGGTCTAAAGAGTGCTTGCGATGTTATCGGAATGTAAAATATCCTCTGATAATGTTAATTGTCCCATCTGTTATATTTTGTTTTCATACAAACTTATACTGATGTTCTTCCAACCGGAATTATTCCATCTCTTATACCGTTTGTTCCGTTCCTCTATAATTTATTAAGTGCGTTTTGTTGAAGTTATAAATAATTGAGAATGCCAGAGTTTTTTTTATTTGTATTCTACAACCGAAATCGTAATTTAGGGTCGGATATGAAGCGACAGAAAAACAATATCGCGCCCACAATCAAAGTTTCTGTCAGCGGTCTCTTGTAACAAAGACTGTAACGCATATATTTCTGCCGTTGACAGTGAATTCTGTAACGGTCGAGAATGCTGATCCAGCGACAGATTTTTCAAGCCTAATACAAGGTACGAAAGATGCTATTCTCATTTTAAGTGTTAGAAAGCCATGTCGGAATGACAAATGTTCCGATTTGATTTCATTAAGACTGCTTTGACCTTGACACCCTTTTACCCGTTACAACTCGAGGTCTAAAAAAAAGCCAAACTTTCAAATTTTCCTTACAAGTTATACCAATCAAGCAGAATAGTCTTGTAAATATTAGTTTGTGAGTGATAACAAATATTAGTAAGCGCTGACTTTCGAAAACATATTGCCGTTATGTTTATGTGACCTTTCGACATTGGTACGCCATTATTAAAAGAGATCAAATTTCACGAAACTATTGCGTGTATTTTTTGATCTCAAAAATTGTATTTTAAGTAGCCCATGGTTTTGAAAATGGATTTTGCAAGAAAAAAAAATAGCTCTTTCACGTGGAATAAGCCTCGATACACCAGGCGAGGTACCAGTCAATGATTTTAGGCCCTTAATTTTGTGAATTTTGCGCAGCGAGAAATCACTCGAATTTTTGTAAATACTGGAAAGTTTGTCAAAAATTCAGTTTTAATTTAAACTGAGAAAATAACTACTCAAAATGTGTATTATCGTCTGCCTTATTTGATTAGTTCCTTTCTGTTTCGTAAAAAAGGTGTTTTAATTTTCAAAGGAGGTCTCACCGGTGTGCGGTATCAGGCCTTGAGAGCTGCGAAACCAGGTTTATCTCCGTACGTCCAAAATATTTATCGGATCGAGGTAAAATCTGTATTTCTAGCAATAGTTCACCAAGGGCTTTCTTGAGAATTTTTTTCAGATTTTTCGTTTTTTCGCTATTGCATGGCCCGGTTGAAAATTAGTGACATTGACTCTTAAGCATTTAAAGGTCATAATCGAGGTTGGCCGTGTTAAGAACAAGAACAAGAATCCTGTCACCGAGAAGGCTGTACATGGACTTGAAGAAGAGTTCATTTGTCAAGAACCAGGAAGACATTCCGGTTAGTGAATTTGGTCTCGCCCTCGCTACTTTACGCCTTAACTCCCTTCTTCCGGCTTCTGATCTTATGAATTGTGGACTCAACAGAACCAGTTCACCCACTAGCAGTTGCCATTGTCCAATTCTCAATTTATACTTGCCCAAGATGAACTGCGTTCCTCTAACCACTCCTTCAGCAAGAAGTCTAAGGACCCCTGCGGCCTTGTCCCAAATTCACCACCACTCCAAGTCAGAGATCTTGTCTACCTCGTCTCAGACAAGAACAAGTCACAAGCTCGTGATCACTATATTATCTCCACCGACCCACCTGGTGTTTCATAAAGAAATTTTGTGGCTCCCAACTTAGAGCCATTCACTACAAAGTCAAGTTCTTTGAGTGCTTCCCTGTAACTCCCCTTCTACCGTAGTGTCCAACCATCCAGGCCCTCCAGCTTCCCAAGACAAGGACGAGGAGCCTTTATCTGTCACCCCTGCAGCACCCTCCACCCCAGTACAGCCAATGTTATCCCCTCCCGGGCCACCAGAGCTTACCACCGTGCCTTCTGACGATGAGCAATTCTCTTCCTTGGCCAGTGTTGATACATCACATGATGTCCTGTCCTCTCCCCTACCCGTCTCCCTGATGAGCCGTGCACCAGTCTTGTTGCTACTGACCAATCATTGTGTTCCTCCCCATGTTCATCTCCGGAACCTCCTGGCCCAAGACCTCCTTCATACTTAAATGACTAAGTATTTTACCCTGCCTGTGGCACCTCTGGCTCGACGGTTTAGTCCTAGGTTTTCCTGACATATTTCCAGCAATAGAGACATTCTTCTAGTCCATTTTCCTCTATGTTCCATAACTCATGTACTTTTAGCCTGTTGAATCTTTACCGTTAGCTACTTCGAGGTTGCGCCAGCAGGCAGTGCCTGCGACAATGTGTTTTGTTTACGCACACGCATGCCCGGGGCCTTGTGTTGTGTTGTTGACAGCCATCTTTACTTTGGGCCATATTAGAGCAGCTTTTGTTCTCGTCAACGTGACATTCTCGTCTCCTTAACACTAGTGTAGACGAAGCGTCCACTACATTAGATTTTTAAACTTTTTCAATGAAGCAACGAAAGTAACACAAATTAATCCAATCCAGTGTTCATTGCTGGAGACATTCTGGTCTTAGAAAATTGTGCAACACACCATAATGCAGGAGGTTTCGCTTTGGGGCAGTGGCTGGATCAATGGGTATTGACGTTGTGTACTTCCCAACATATTCACCCAAACTCAATCCCTTTAAATTTGCATTTTTAAAGTTAGAAATTGTTGTTAAAATGAAGGAAATGTGACTGTTAGTCGAAGGAAATCTCCATGCTGCCATTTACAGTGTACTGGATCAAATTACTGTGAATGATATGCGAGGCTTTTCTTAAGAAACTGGTTACATCGCTACGTGAACTTTCACAGAACGTGGGGTACTGTGAATAGTTTTCCCTGATTCATGATTGTAATGGTGCTTTATTATTTTCCTCTAAAGCATATACACTAGTTTATTTGGAACTTTATATGCTATTAACTGATGAACAGGTGTGGTGACCATCTGTTTTAAAGTAAAGGCTGAATGTCGGT
Organism: Montipora foliosa; assembly: GCF_036669935.1. Taxonomy (NCBI): domain Eukaryota; kingdom Metazoa; phylum Cnidaria; class Anthozoa; order Scleractinia; family Acroporidae; genus Montipora; species Montipora foliosa. Next base: position 33,829,080 of record NC_090876.1, read on the forward strand.
TGTTTCGCCTGCAAGTCGTTTTGCCTACAAGTC
>NC_090876.1:33839112-33849112 GCF_036669935.1 Montipora foliosa
CGGACGAAGCCAAAAATGGAGAATGTTATGCGGAACTTATACAATTTCTAGACGACAAAAGCCTGTCATTAGTAATGAGGGATGCTGCCAATGACGCTAGAAAGGCTCTGGAGATCTTACGAGAGCATTATGCAAGCCACAGTAAGCCATGAATAATAGCCAAGCTCCGCATGTGGCGCACCATAGTTAAGGTAATTCCTTAGTATTGCATTGCGCATCCCTACTGCGCACAATTTTCGCGTCATTAGCTCGCGCACATGAGCACGTGCGCATACAAAACGTAGGAGATTTCGCTCAAACTAAACCCGATAGCAAAATAAATGCTCCTTTTCTCTCAAACGAGCACGGTGACCCCCCGATTTTTTTTTCAGGTATTTGCTAGGAACAGTCTAATAAAGAACATATTTGAAGAAGAAAAAAAGTTTGGTAGTAGAACATTAATTTTTTTTGGAAAACAGTTCCGTACTGGGTGTATTTTACCCAAGGCGAGGACTTCAAGCTAACCACGGAACTGTCCCAAAAAGTGCACTATTCCCACAACCAGGCAATCAAAATCGGCGTAAATGAAGCATTACTGCTTATGTAAATAAAAGAAGCTTTATTTTCAAAATAAAATTTTGTGTCTTTGAAGTAACCAAGACTTAATTCTGTATGAAGGTGATTCGAATTTTTAACGCGAAAACAGTAAAAATACCCCATTTTACAAGCCTGCTGACGCGTAAACAAGCACGGTGACCTCATTTTTTTATTGCATTTTTTTAATGTTCATATCATGAATGTTAATTATGCCAAGTTTCCAAAAAAGTTTGATAGTAAAACAATTTAAAGGGAATTACCTTAAGAAAAAATGGTAACCCATCGATGCGAGAAAATTTGGTTTTATAGCCATGACGTCATGACCGTCCATACCTCTCTCCATCCGTCCACCCCTCCATGTATGCCAATGTGACCAGTATCATGATATCTTCGATATTGGACATCCATCTCTTGATTAACTGACACCTGTCAGAACAAGGTATCCACTGACCAGTGTCACATGACCATATCCCGGGCTCAAGCCTAAGCTCACTGAGGTCAGCTGTTTTTTTTTTCAAGTTGACCACTGACCAGGTATTGGTTTTCGATGGGATTGCAGGCTCAACCTAGGTGAACTCACCTGAACATAAGAGAGGCTTCACCCTGGATAACTAAAGGATTAAAAAAATAGATTAAAGTTCGTAATCAGCTGTATAAAAACTGGTTGACTACCTGCAACAGTTATTATTATAATAGATATAAAATGTACCGTAACAAAATCGTTACTATCAATAAGTTATACCGTACAATATACTATGATCGCGTACTTAAAGACTCTACAAACAGTAAGAAAATGTGGGATAACATTAACCTAATAATAAATATAAGGCGGCCATCTTCCATTATTGATAATTTACAAGTTAACGGTTAAAATCTCCGCCAACCAGCTTCTATATCAAATGCTATCAACAAGTACTTCTGTAATGCTCCAACTGAACTTGCATCTACCTTGCTAAAGCGGACCACCATTTTGCGTCCTTTTTGAAGGGGAAAAAATGCATTTTACGCTTTACTACGGTAAGTGAAGTGGAGGTCTTCTTACTTTTAGAGAGCATCGATTGTAAAAAATCGTTTGGCTATGACAAGATTCACCCTTTGTTATTATCCTCTGCTGCACTCGAAATATTTAGACCAGTGACATACATAATAAACTTAACACTTAAACAAGGTATATTCCCAGATAGTATAAAAATTTCCAAGGTTATCCCGATTTTCAAACAAGGCTCTCGTTCTTCATGCAGTAACTACCGACCCATATCACTTCTCTGTGCATTAAGTAAAATTTTTGAGAGGTGCATTCTCAATCAACTGATATTCTATTGCCTGACTGAAAATATCTTAGTACCTTATCAGTACGGCTTTCGATCTGGATACAATACAATTGACTGCTTGGTAGATTTAATAGATGAGATAATGAAAGCCCTCGATGAAGAAAAGTATGCTGTATCGCTCTTTCTAGACCTAAGCAAGGCATTTGATACAGTAAACCATTCTATTTTGTTATCCAAACTAGACCTATATGGTATATACAAGGTAATGCAAATCAGTGGTTTAGGTCTTACCTAAGCAACAGGAAGCAGAAAGTTTTTGTCAATGGTGTGGAGTCTAACTTTCTTTTAGTAAACTCTGGAGTACCTCAAGGATCCATCTTAGGCCCTTTTCATTTTTTAATTTATATAAATGATTTTGAAAAAGCAACCAACTATTTTTCCCTAAGACTATTTGCGGATGATACTTCTTTAACTGCAACTGGGAAAGACCTAGATGTATTGCTTCAGAGGATAAACTCTGAATTGCCCGCTATTTATGAATGGTTATGCTCAAACAGATTAATCCTGAATTTAACTAAGACAAAATACTTGGGTTTTCAACCACGACAAAAAATTAGTTTTAATCTATATCCTCCTCTAAAATTAGCAGATCAGTACCTAGAACAGTCATATAGTGTTAAATATTTAGGGCTCATTATTGATTGTTTCCTGTCGTGGCATGAGCATATTTATCATATTAGTAGTAAAATTAGTAAAAGTGTCAATATTATCGCTAAACTAAAACCACATGTGACATCCCAATCTCTGATAAGTATCTATTATGCACCTGTATATCCCTATCTAAGCTATGGTCGCGTACTGTGGGGCAAGAATTACGAGGCACCATTGTCACAATTGGTTAGACTACAAAACAAAGTTGTTAGAATTATCAACAATCCACCTTTATCACTCGGCGGCCATTTTGGAGTCCTTGGGGAATAAAGGCTTTGTCTTTGCATTGTCTTTGCCTGTCCAGCCTCACATTGAATGAGAGGTTTGACGGGCAAAATCTTGTGTTTGGACATTGAGTGATATGGGTCTATGTGCCACTTTGTGATCATATTACTCCCCATTATGTAAACCTTGGTTTCCTTAAGCTTCCCGACATTGTTGAATTATACACGTGTCAACTATTTTATGATCACCTAATTAATAAGAAGTCATCGAACCTTAACTTTTCTCTAGTATCTGAGCAACATAATTACGCTACTCGAAGTGTATCCTTGCAACACCTAAATCCAGAATCTTTCAGAATAAACAAGAAAATTTTGTCCAACTATCTTAGGGTGCTATTATTGGAATGATATTCCTTTATCTATACACAACAAGCCAACTAGAAAACTGCTTAAAAAAGCACTTTACCAGTTTTATTTTGCTCGGTATTGATAATTCCAACATTATATATTTATTTACTACGCATTTACTCTTTCCTCTCTAGTTTACTTTATATCCTAAAATAAATGTACTTAATTAAAGGGCATATAATTAGTTTACTATATCTTTGCCCTTTCCACTTCATCTTTCACTGTACTTATTTTGTTAAATATATTGTATCTTATGTTTGTCAAGTGGAAATAAAATAAAATACAAAAAAAATACAAAAATACTACACTTGGCAGGTCGCTTATAAATGTAATGAGGAATAGAGGAACCCCAGAGCACACTTCTGACCAGGATGAAGATGCACCGTCAATTAACACTCTTTGCCTTCTATCTGTCAAGTAATTCTCACATCATCGAAGAAGAGATCCAGAAACCCCAAAGTTGCACAACTTTTTTAACAAGACTGAGTAAGGCACTCTATCAAAAGCCTTAGAAAAATCCAGAAATGCAACGTCTACTTGACAGCCGTCATCAAGAGCCTTGGCCCAGGGATGATGGGTCACACATGACCTACCCTTGATAAAGCCATGCTGCCATTCAGTTAAGTATGGGAAAATATTATCACATATAGCATCATATACAATTCTCTCTATGCATTTTGCGGGAATTTGTAGTAGTGAGATGGATCTATAATTTTCCACCAATTCCTTTTTGTCACCCTTGTGTACAGGAGTAATGTTGGCAGATTTCCATAAGGTTGGCATGACACCAGATCTACACGATGAATTAAATAAGAGTGCCAAATGTGTTGACAGTTCCTTTGAAGAATCCCGCAGTATACCGGGAGGCAGTTGGTCAGGTCCAGGTGCTTTATTAGACAAGATTTTCTGAACATCAAGTGCTGAGACAGACACATCAGACAGCAAATTCGGGTTCATGACGTCCAGATAGGTCAAGTTAACATCAGCTTGAGATTTTTTACAAATGGATCGAAAATAGCTGTTGAATAGTTCAACCTTGAAGGCTAGATCAGACGAAGAATAATTACCCTTCTAAGAGCCTTGAACTTTTCAAGCATTTCTGCTGAGTCGTTTGACTTGATGCGTTTCCACAGTCTCTTCTTTTTTGTAATTAACCTCATGATATCATTATCAATACATGGCAGTTGTAAACGTTTCTTAAGTGTAATTAATGGAATATGTTGATCAATTGCAGAAGATAAGATACAAAAATTTGGTTTTATCAACAAAGTTGATAATGTAAATATGCCACCATCCATGGATTCGCTCTGACGAAGGGCTAACGCTCGAAATGTCAGCTTTTAGAATCTCTGTTCGGTGGCCGATTTTCATTATCAACTCCGTTGATAAAACCAAATTTTTGTATACTACTTCCCAACGGACGCAGCACCACAGTTTCTTTAGAAACTACCCCCTTCATGCAGAAGATAAGATGTCTTGAAATTTATCCAAACAGGTGTTGATGCAAGTGTCAGATAATACCAAATCCCAGTTTAAAATTTGCAGTGTCTCTTTTAGACCCTTAAAATCAGCTTTTTATAACAATAAACCCTCCTCTGTACATTATTTGGTCTTTTTGCTTTGATGTTTAAACCAAAGGTAACAGGATGATGATCAGAGTGAAATGCATAAGGATGCACTGTTACCTACTTAACAAAAGATTCATTTTTAGTTAGAACCAGATCCAGTATATTCCCAGGAGATGCAGCATTAGTTGAATTACGGGATGGGTTCAAAATTCAATTGGAGTAGAAAATGGTCATCAAGGATATTACAGAAATCCTCAGTCCTGACATCTGATTGTGTAGGACAGCAAGTACTCCAGTTAACATGAGGGAAGTTGAAGCCACCAGTATCAATGAGATTCGATAAACCAGTCACAGAGTATTTTGCCACAAACTCCTTGAAATGAACAAGAAACAACTCATCAGCGTTAGGTGGTCTATAGAAAATTGAGACACAAGTGTTAGGATTTGGACGGATCTCAAGAGCCAACATTCCACCTCAACCTCTAGGTCAGTTCTGCGCATACATGGAAGATGAGAGCAGACAGCTACCAAAACTCCGCCACTACGACAATTGCACCTGTCCTTATGATACACATTATAGCCACGAAGAGGTAGTTCAAAATCTTGAAAGTCTCCATCAAGCCATGTCTCTGTCATAGCAATAATGTCAAACGAATCCATAAGCTAAAGGGCTTGTAAGTTGTGCACTTCTTATACTCCTAGCATTAAGGAGTAAACAGTGGGAGGATTTTGCATTACAGTGACCAACTTGATTCTGCGAAATAGTAATCGCATCATGTAGTGATACACTAACGTCAGGCAAGGACCTCTTGAAGAACAAGTCAGAAAAATGAGGCATGCCACAACCAGAGAAGACCAAACTTGATCACTGAATGCTAAAGCTTTGTAGATATCTTTGGACATGCCAATATATCGGCAGTGAATCAGAAGTGACATATATCACAAAATATTTCTCTCTGGTTACATTTCATAGGTTTGTCACATACTTTGCATGGGTGCTTGAATTTTCGAGTGGCACAAGTTTTAATCAAGCTCAAACAAGGGAGAACATCACCGTTCTCATAGCCTGGGTTTGTTTCAACATCCCCACTGCGTAGAATTTTGTACAAAGATGGATTAACACAGCTTAAAAACCAATCAAGAAAACTTTCAAAACCATCTACTCCATGAATTAAATTTCAAATTCAGTGTAATAGGCCTTTCTAAAACATGCTCGCTTCCCTTTAATTCTTTCAGTGCTGTTGTCGAGAAAACTCGACATAGGATTGCGTGATTCCCAGTGCGGTTTTCGAGAATACTTGACACGAGAAGCTGTCCCAGAGTGCTTTTTGAAATTTCTTTCTATAGGATTCTAGGCAATGGAATTGTGTCTTATACCCTACAGGGCAACTAGCGTTATTGTTTATGCCATTTTTGGATGATAGAGAGGTTCTTCGACTTGTGTAATTCAAGGCTCAAATCTCCATTGAAAGGGGATATGGAATAAACGTCCTCAATACTTGAAAACAAAGAGGAGATTTTCCTTTAACAATCGTCTAAAACAAATATTACTGCGGTTTTTAGAGCATGAGGATTCTCATGTTGATCTTAATACCCTGATACAACATTTAGCTTTTCTAGCTGAGTAGAAATATCTTACAGTGTAATTTATAAACTTTGTCATCATACCAGTAATTCAGTATATTGAAACTCCTTTTCCGTTATTCTCTTAAAATGTCCTTATCAATTAATTCATCTTTTTTTTTGGTTATTTATCTTTTTGCTTTTAATCAATTAATTAATTAGTTTAGTAATTTACTATTTAAGACTTCTTTGTACATGTTTAGATAAAACACTACACGCCTAGATTAGCACATGCTATTTGTGGGATGGTGTAGCCTTTACCACTGTAATAGTAAAATAAGAAGTTAATAAACTTGAACTTGAACCTTGTAAGGCATCTTTCAGGGCTAGCTCCAGTAGATGCACCACCACCCAGGGAAGTTCTCTTTGAAGGATACTTATGATGCTGTCCTTATCTCCTCGGTTCACCATGGCTCCATACCCAGCAAGACCAACAACCTTCCTCTCAAAGGATTCCTTGGTTACGCCGATGCTTTCAAAGCAGCCCTTTATTGCACTAACAATGGCCACTGCATTCCACCAACCTGATGATGTAAAAATACACCAAGCTTGATTTAATATTACCACAACTGGATAAGATACAGTTTCCTGAGAGGAATGCGGAACTATGATGATAAATAAATAACTGCTCACACCTGTGATGGTTGCATTAGTTACCACAAAGTACAAAAATAAAAAATTATCGACCTATCATGTTTTGTTTTATCTCTAATAGATGTATTGTTGCCGATAATATCCTTACGTTGTTGTCAACAAAGAAACAAAACACAGTAGCCGCGCAAATAATAAAGTAAAAGTGAAAAAAGCCCTTCACCTTGAAAACGAGATGACTACTTGAATTTTGTCTCGTCTAGGTGGATTTGGATAAAAGACTTGAACAAGAATGGCTTCCTTCTCTGATATAGATGGGTCTTCTGAACCATCCGTCAGAACACTGAACAAATTCCCATTAGACAACTTGTCCTTTAAATCACTTCCCGATAAGGTAAGCGCTTTACAAGCCAATGACCCAACATGCCGGTGGTTATCCCTGGTTTCTGTAGCATTAAGCGGCTAGGAGTATTTTTAACTCCCCCCTGGATGGGATGCTAGTCCATCACAGGGCTACCCCCTGCATTTTGCCGATACCCATTTATTCACCTGGGTGAAGAAAGGCAATGTGAGAGTAAAGTGCCTTGCTTAAGAACACAACACAATGTCCCTGGCCAGGACCCGAACCCAGACCACTCGCTCCTGAGTCGAGCACACTAACCATGAGGCCACCATGCCTCCCCTTGCTAATACTTGAGCGATATGAGTGATAAAAGCATTGCAGCTAATGTTATTTCGACATGCTACGCCGAGGTCCACTCCATGTTTTTCTTCCAGCTTCAACAGTTGTGGGTATTTTGACAAGGATAGCTCTTCTTTTGCACTAGTAGGCAACTTTAAATTTAGGCTTACTTTTAGCATGGTCACTGGCTTGCGTGTCGGCAATGCCAGATGTCATAAGTTGTTGCCCAGACCTATTTCAAGCTCCCATGACCATTCTCTCCCTTTAGTTGCAGGTGTAATGCCCTCCTCTTATGTGGCTCGCCTCGAGTGTGGTCCTCGGCATTGCTCAAGCGCAGGTTTGTGGATCCCAAAAACGCCCAACCTGCTGAAAAATTTTTCATGCCTCTCAATTTGTAGGTGTAGGTTTTGCACACTGTACAATTCAAACTGACAACATGACCTGTGTTGTCTTCATTGATCACAAACCACTCCCAGGCCAAGTTTGTTGTTAACCAGCGATTTGCTATCACCACAAATAATTTTCTCAGTTCTGTCACACACCAGATGACGATCACTTTGCTTGTGAAACACAGATTCTTGCCTTCATTCTTCCAACATTTAAGCCTAACAGGATAAAATAAAGTACAAGCTACATACTAGAGACATTTGCAACACATTGGCAAGTATTTATGTAGCTTGCTGTTTGCTGCATTTCAGCACCACTATCATAGTTTCCATTCCAAGCATGTAATCGCCATTACCAGAAGTGCTTGAAAATGAATGAAAGAGTGGTGTCTCTTAACATGTTTTTGAGTTTTCACAGTGCTTCACTGGAAATAGACGTGAGTAGAGAATTAACCGTTTCTGTTCATTTTTGAAATAATCTATTTTATCGATTGATGACCTATCAAATACGTAAAAATCCGTCAATGGGTTATAAATTTGGTGTAGTTAAAATGCAGATACAAAGCATAATTAAGAGCAAAAAGAAAATTCAAGATACCTAACTCGAAGAACTTCAGTAAAGGACAGAAACATCACCGCTACGGTAAGTTTTCTGATGTTAATGAATCTCTCTGGGAATAGTACTGTTTGTGTCATACTTCAAACATACCTGTATCCAGTACTATGTTACAAAATGAAGCCCTTGCAATTTCCAAAAGGTTAAAGATTGAAGGGTTAGTTGCTTCTAACTGTTGGTTGGAGTCATTCAAAGGGGTGCACATTTCAACAAAGACTATTGTCAGCAAAGAAACAGATGTCATTGCAGAAACTATCGAAAGTTGGAAAGAGCGTTCCAAAGGGCTTCTAAAGGAGAATGTGAATGTGTGGAATATGGATGAGAATAGTTCTTTCTGGAAAGGCCTTCCGGAAACCACCTTGAATATGACAAGAAGCCGATGCAGTGGAGCTAAACAATCAAAGCAGAGGAACTCCTGGGCTTTCTTTGTTAATGCTGCAGGAGAATGTATAGAATGTATAGGACAAACGTTATCCCTATGGTTGTCACTATTTCAGCAATAAGAAGGCTTGCATAACTTCGGAAATTATGCTAACCATCCTTAAACTGGCGCCCACATCAGAAAAGACAAGGCCCATTCCATCCTCCAGCCTTGATGGTAAATTTTCAAACATATGCATTAGATTTCTGCTGGAGAACACCACCTTCAAGACACAGCTACTTGATAATGGATTTATGGCTAGTTGGAAGTGCAAGTATAAATAGTATCTTCTACGGCACATCTGCAGTAAAAAGGACCGAACAATGGGTGCCAGCGATATTGTCAAGTCAGTGGGCCTACTGATGGCAATTGGGTGGGGTAAACAAGCATGGCATGACGTTTCCACTGATGCAGTAATGAAATGCTTCAAGCATGTCAAACTTTATCTGGAAGATTTGGTTTTATCCACGGAGTTGATAATGTAAATTGGCCACCGTACAGAGATTCTAAAAGCTGCCGTTTTGAACGGCAGCTTTTAGAATCTCTGTACGGTAGCCAATTTACATTATCAACTCCGTAGATAAAACCACATTTTCGTATACTACTTCCCCACCGACGCAGCACCACAGTTTCTTTAGAAACTACCCCTTCATTCCTTATCCGAAAGATATTGATGAAGAACATGATGATGATCAATTTGAAGGCAATGAGCTTGCAGATCATCAAAGTCTTGTAAAAGCAGTGAATGCATCTTGCACAGCACATGGCTTTGTAGTCTGAAAACGAATTGCACATTTGTTCTGGCCTCTTAGATGAGCCTGATCTAAAGTGGAGAGCCAAAGCAAGAGACAAGATCTTGGAAGATGATGCCTATGCAGTTGAGATTACTGATGTGAAGAACCTGAGAAAGATTGGTGACAAAG
>NC_090876.1:33854112-33889112 GCF_036669935.1 Montipora foliosa
GAAGCATGACTTGAAGGGTTCAGAATGAATTTAAGGGCCACCGTATAAGAGTGCAGCATTTTAATGTAAAAAAACTAGCAGATACGTTTGTCGATTCATTGGTTGCTAACATCAAAGCAAGGTTTTCTTTTATTCCAACATTAACTTAAAACTTTCAACATTAGTTTCAATGTTGAACACCTTATATTCAATGAGTCACAGAGCTGGAAGAAGGAGACACAAACAAAGACAGCTACTGCACCTGCAGTTATTGACCCTGTAAAATGCCAATAAGAATGACAAAGGTTAAAGGGTGTTGTTCTAGCTGAAAAGTACCCACGGGACGGGAGCAATGATTTGTGGCAACTCATACAAAAATATCATGAAGATGACTTTTCTGAGATGATAAAGCTTGGTCAGCTTTATTTTACACTTGTTGTACACACAGCAGGGTGTGAAAAAGGATTTCCAGTGCAAAATTCCACTTTAACACAATCCAAAAACAGGCTCCAGGAAGCAACCCAGGACACACTGATGAGAGTTCGACTTGGGCCAGACAGAGATCACTTTAACTACGCATCAGCTCTAATCAAGTGGAAAGATAAGAAGGATCGTCGGATTTATGAGCTAAATTATGATACTAGCAGAAACACCTAACTTTCAACAGGCCGTGCTGTCACTTGTAAAAGAAAATGTTTCTTTTTCTTGTCAGGAAAACTGTATTAAACGTGATTGTCTGAATTCATGAGAGCTCTGGCATTTTTTAATATGAGTAAGGACTCATTGATTCCGCACAAGGACTCGTTGTTTCTGGACTGGGACTCATGATTTTTGATGAGACGAGTCCCAGGACTCACCATTAGCAAATTATAACAAAATCACCGCATTGAGGCTAGAATGGATGGTGTCAGCCTGAATTATGTTCAGCAAGCACTCATACATGAGGAAAAAAAGCAATCTGAGCTATGCGGTCAGTTGTGTGGAGCTGAGTCAGCACTGAAGGGGGCCTTACGCCACGGGATCTACCAACATGTTATGGATGCAGTAACGTGGGTCACATTCACTGTTACTGTCCAAACGATTCATCCACATTTTTTGGATGTGGCAATGTCGGCCATATCCAGCTTTATTGTCTCAGGAGAGTGAGAAGAGCCGACAGGGAAATTCTGACATCGATGGTGAAGATGTTTATGCTGCAGCGTTCATGGGGTTAGCTGGAAATGTTAAGTCTGCGGATAAAGAATGCTATCTATGGCTGATCGACTCGGGTGCATCAAGTCATATGACAAAAGAGAAGCACGTTTTGACTTATTTCCAGGAATCTGAAGAGCCTGAAAACGTTGCTCTAGGAGACGGTCGTGTTGTGAAAGCATTGGGATCTGGACGTGTTCAAATGAATATGCTGTTTCCAGGAACTGAGGCTAAGAAAGCTGTCTTGTATGATGTGCTGTACATGCCTAAACTCACCTGCAACCTGTTTTCTGTATGAGCTGCAGTTGCTAAGGGTAACGCTGTCAAATTTGGCCCTAATAATTGTTGTATCTGGGATGAGAATGGAAAGTTTCGTGGAAAGGAGTCACTGGCTGATAGACTCTATCAACTAGATTGTCGAGTTGTCTCTACTGGGTATGCCTCAGTTGCACAATCTCATAGCAACTTGTGGCATCATCAAGAAATGTGTTTAGAATGAATTTGTGCAAGGAACTGACATCAACAGAATTACTGAATTGTCATTTTGTGAAGGATGTTTGGCAGGAAAGATGTGTCAAAACCATTTACTACAGTGGGAGGGATTCGGCCGACATGTAAACTACAGCTGGTGCATAGTGACATCTGTAGTCCAATGCAAACACCGTCGATTAGAGGAGAAAAGTATTTTGGTGTGCTGTATACTTCATGAAACACAAATCAGAAGTGCTTGACAAATTTAAAGAGTTTAAAGTCACAACTACCAACGATGCTGGCAGAGGGATAGGAACTTTGCCGATGGACAATGGTGGCAAGTATTTGTCATCTGCACTTCAACTACCTGAAGGAGAGAGGAATTAGACACGAGTTTACAGTGCGAGAATGGTGTATCAGAACGCATGAATCGAACTTTGGTTAAGTCAGCATGCTCGCTGAACCTTGCATGCAGCTGCATATGTGAGAAACCACCTTCCCACAACGACCCTAAAAGAAAGAGAAACTCCTTATGAGCGGTGGTATGGTAGGAAACTGGATTTGAGCCACTTTCGAGTATTTGGGTGTATGGCCTACACTCATGTGCCAGACTGCGAACAGCGAAAGCTAGATACAAAGTCAAAAAAGATGCATTTCATGGGCTACAGCTTGATGTTAAAGGGATATTGTCTTTTTGATGAGACGAACCAAATGCTGTACATCTCATCTAAGTGAGATAGATGAGCCTTCAACCATACAAGAAGCAAAGTCGAGTGATCAAGCTGCAGAGTGGAAAGTGGCTACAGATGCAGCGTACAATTCTCTGATTGAGAACAAGACATGGAAGTTGGTTGAATTACCCCTGGGTTGGAAAGCAAATGGCTGTTTAAGCTGAAGCATGATGTGGTTGGTAGAGTGGAACATTTTAAAGCACGCCTAGTAGCCAAGGGTTATTATTTTTTTGTATTTTAATTTTTTTTGACTTTACAGGTATATAATACAAAAACGTAGAAAGACATACAAAACAGGGCTTACAATACTTGCACAAGTTACTTTAATTACCAACTGCAATGTACACTATACTACACTACACTACAACCAAGAAATACTTAACAAATTTAATTAAAAATAGATATAAAAGTATAACTAAAGTGTACGGGAATTATAGAAAACAAAATTTGGATAACAGCTACTATTATATTCATTGTATTAATGGAATTAGAGATTTCCATATTTTGTCGTGGAAATGGATTTTGTTGCTTTTTCTCACAATAACGTGTTAGGTTTCACACGTTTTCTTAAATTTATCGACTAACAATCTTAATTTTAGAGGGCCCTTATTTAACTTACAAATAAAAAACTTACTTTCAAGGACAATGTAATCAATTAGGATGTTTATCGCTCGTATCTAGAATCCCGAGAAGAACATCCTTGATGTCAAAGCTAACAGTTATATTTACAGAACTAAGGAGAGTCTTCAAACAGTCCCAAAAAATACGCACTTTTGTACAATAAAAGAAAACATGTTCTATGGTCTCTAACTCCTTTTCACAAAAATCGCATAAAGGAGAATCGATTTTTTAAACCCAAACAGCATTTTGTTTGTGTACAAGATCCTGTTTACTATTTTACATTGGAATTCTCTTAATTTAGTGTCCAATGTTGTTTTGAAAGGCAGCAAGTATATCTTTTCCCAGTCTAACTGGAATGTGTGGGTATTGAAAAAAACGTTGTATTTCCTCTGTGCTGTTGGTGTAGTAGATATCTTAGAAACAAAACTTTCATATAATGACTTCGATTGTAGACTTCGGAAATCAACTCTTTTCCCTTCAATACGTAAATAAATTTCATCTCGGATTTGCTTTTGAGGCAAAAGAAATTTTATCTGTTTTAAGTACTTTGCACCATTCTTGCAGAAAAGCAGCAAAGAGACTGAAAAGTAGGAAATGCTCAATTGGCGGGAGAGTTGAATATAATGGCTCCTTGTTTGACTTGAGCTCTCCCCTTGTGTTGTAGAGATCTCCAATTTTAACAATTCCAAGATCGACCAGCCTATTGTTATAAATTGACTTAGATTCCATACAAATAAACCAATTATTCCATATGACTTGATTTGCTATTTCAGAGAGTGAGGAAGGGCCCATGTCACAATGCGTTCTTTGTAAAATTCTGGAAGAGCTATCAATAATTTAGTGTAGTTGAAATTACAATGGAACAAGAATTTCCACCCTACTTTTTTAAGATAGAAATCCAAAAAAAACGTCCAGCTAGCACAATCCGTGGACAGATATCTCTTTATACAGATTGTTCTTTGGGCAGAAATTATAGACTCAATTTTGGGCATTTTTAAGCCTCCTTTCTCAATTGGGTTGATAAAAGCTGTGCGCTTTACCTTGTCATTTCCTTTCCGAACAAAAGAAATAATAGATAAATATGTTTAATCACTCTTCCTGTAGCATTAGGCTAAATTACAAGAGGGGTCAGCAAAGCTAAAACAAAATGTCAACAAATATAATACAATGCAGTGCTACGTGTACTTCAAAGTAATGAAGCTGTCTGTACACTGGAATCTGTTGATATTTGTGACCTGTCTACTAGAACCTGACCGAAGACCAAATCCATGGTTGACGCTTGTTCGTTCGGGAAGCAGGCTTGCCAGACACGGGAAGGGTGATATAGATAGACCATGGGTAAAGCGTACACAGGTCTGGTTGCAGCGCTCTGACAGCGTCTGCAGACCTGCTCAAACCAGCGCCTGGCAGTAATCAGGTCCGGGAAAATGATTCTCAGTGCTTCTTTTTGAACAGATTCCACAAGGTCAGTTAAATAGGATGGCAAGCCAGCCCAGACTGGGGCTGCATATTCTGCATCAATAAACTTGAATGATATCTTGAGCAGGCAGTCCTGTTTTTTTTAGGACCCTCAAGGCATATAACCGCTTGCGCGCGCGTGTTACAGTATAGTCACAGTGGTGACCCCAGGTTGCGTCCAATAGGATATAAACTCCTAGAACCTTGTGGGTATTAATTTGATCTATAGGTGAGCCATCTATGTATATTGCGGTATAGAAAAGGGTTTGTATTTGAGGAAGTCAATGAGCATATCCTTGCACTTAGTGCCATTTAGCCGCATACTGTGTTGTGATACAAACGTGCTGTTAGAATTAGCTACAACAGGGAGCATGCTAATTGAAGTTCTCGGAATTACCTCAACTATTGTTAACTCATCTACATATTTAGCCCTTAGGTTCCACTGTCTGGCTAGGTTATTTACCAGGACAGCGAAAAGCAGAGGAGCAAGTTTAGTTCCCTGTGGGATACCGCCCCGTGGTGTCACTGCAGGGGAGATTGTGTTACCCACAGATACCCTCTGAGACCTGGCTGTCAAGAAGGACCCTATCCATCTAACTAGGACCTTGTGGACACCAAGATAACGCATCTCTCGTATTGTGGTCCACGAGGTCAAATCCCTTGCTGAAATCAGTAAACAAGATACATACAAAACAATCAGCCTTGTCTAGTGAGGCTAAGATATGATGTAGTAAGTATACTATGACATGTGAGCAAGATTTCCCAGGAAGGGACAATTGCTTATCACACAATTGATCAATAATTTGGTTGTCTACTGAATATAATGTAAAGCCCTCCATCAATTTAGCAACTTGACAGGTAAGAGTTATTGGTCCTTTTTGGTCCTTTTTGTTCGAAATAAGAACAACCCTGTATAAGATCTTTGGTATAGCGAAAGATTTGATCACTTGAATTTTTCCAAGTAAAGTAAGTCCTTTCCAGCTCCAGCCCTTCAACAATCCTCTCAGAGATTTCTCGGTTGATTCAAAATTTAGTTTATAAAGCAGTGAGTGGTCAAAGGTAAAATTCACCCCTAAAATTTTTATGACTTTACTTATTTCATTTATGCCTAGTTCTGAGCGACTAACTTTCATATTTCCGAGTAAAAGAATTTCCGCTATTTCGTGATTTACTTTCAATCCGGAGTATGTACTAAACAGAGTAAGAGTATCAAAAAGGGTGCGGTACAATAGCTTGTGCCTAACAAAAGATGTCATGTCATCAGCAAATATGACTAATTTGATTTCATTACCATCCATTACAATGCCCTTGATTTCATCGTTATTACATATAGATAATGCCAATAATTCAAGTTCTATTATGAAGAGTGATGATGAGAGCTGGTCACCTTGGCCAACGCCCCTCTTAAGATTAAAAGAGCGAGTGGAAAAACCATTGTTAATCACACAACTTGTTATATTTTTGTAAAACGTTTTGATCCATGCAAAAACGGATTCGCCAAAGAATTCCAGCGATTTGAGAAGGAAATTCCAATTCAACGAATCGAAGGCTTTCTAAAAGTCTATTGTGGTAATTATACTTTGGCAGTCTCGCATTTTTGCAAACTCCATGACATCGCTTATTGTACAAACTGCACCGGAAATGGTTCATCCTTTGGTAAAGGCATTCTGATCATAGTGAATGATATGACGCAAAACTTTCTCTAGCCTTTTAGCAATGGCTTTGGAGCCAATTTTTACGTTAACATTTACTAGAGAAATTGGTGTCCAGTTTTTGATCAATCTCCTGTCTTCGTCCTTTTTCTCAATTAAAGTTATTACCGCTTGTTTTTCCGTTGTTGATAATTCTCTGTGAAAATAGGCATAATTCAAGGAGTCAACTAGAAGCGATCCGATTTATGGCCAAAAAAACTTGTAAAATTCTACTGTGAGCCCATCGTTTCCAGGAGTTTTATTGCTGTTGAAGGTCTACAAAACCTTAAAGCATTCGGAATAAGTTAACTGGCCGTCACACATTTCACGCATTGAGTCAGTTAACTTAGGAGATGAGGAGAAATTTTCAACAAAGGTACAAGTTGAGTAGTCACTTCGTATTCCTGGCTGTTCGTCGTAAAGTTTCGAGTAAAAACTGTAAATTTCATTTGTAATAGTGCTCGGGGCAGTAGTCTCTTCTCCATTTGTTCTAATAAGTTTTGTTATGCAGCTTTTCTTCTTATTACTACTCTCTAAATTCAAGAAATACTTGCTGTTCCTTTCCCCTTGTTCGTACCATGTAGCACGGGATTGGATGATTGAGCAACTTACAATGTAATCACATTCTTTTTCGTACTCCGCTTTAGCCGATTCCACGTTGACAAGATTTTCTTGCGTTTGTGATTGCGCAATTCTCTCTTTGCATATTTTAAGCCTGTTTTCAATTGTTTGGATTTTCCTTCTCCTTTCTTGAGCTTTCAATTTACTAAAAGATTTACTTTCCTCGCAAATTTTGTATTTCATCCAATCCCATTTAATTCTCAGATCAACACAGAAATTAATTTCATCGAGCCACCTTGGAAAATTTTCACGTAAACGCTGAACAAACAAAGCGTCATCCAAGAGACTTGTCGAATTTCCAAAAAGAAGGAGGATGCTGCTGATCATCCAGACTATCGATTTCTAAGGTTATTGCTCTGTGATCCGTTCTTATAGCTGTCACTATGTCGACCTTTCCTACATTATCTTGTAACGAATCACTAATGAGCCAATAATCAAAGTGTCTCTGGATAATTGGACTTTTTTGTAAATTTCTTTATATCGGGATTACGGATTCTCCAGATATCTAGTAAATCGTAATTCATCAAAATGTCCTCCACACACTTAACGGAGTCTTTTAACAGTGGCTTTCCCCCGAGAACTCTAGATCTGGATCCATGGTTATGTTAAAGTCCCCTCCTAATATAATTCTTTTGTCACATGGATGTTGAGACAGCTTTTCTTAATGGCAAACTGAATGAAGAAATTTACACCTAGTCACTGCAAGGATATGTGAAACTAGGAATGAAAACTGTCAAATAAGCAACTTCAAAAGTGGGAGTGTTGTTATCGTGAAAAAAAAAAAACCAAAACAGTTGCTTCTCAGGAATATTTAATTAAGCTTCTCAGTAGTGGTAGTGTTTTTCTTTTGTTATTCAAACTATTGTTTTTCGTCTCAATTTAAGTTTAAATAGCTTATTCTGTTGTACGTTTACTTTAGTGTGTAACCCTCCGCGAATGATGAGAAGGGTTGCTCTATGTTGCGAAAAATAAAGCAGGTTACAATTGTTAACTTGAGTTCCAAAAATTATAATACAGTAACTAAGGATTAATCATGGTAAGCTTTTTTTTCCTCTTCATTTTAAATACCCTAAAATAGCATTTCTGAACATGAAAAAGTTGAAAGAAAATAGAAGAATTTCAAAGTGAAACTCCTGAACACAGCCTTATAACGAGACTAAAAGATTGGTATCGTTGAAAACCCCACCCATTTTCACGGGTAAATAACAATGACAGAAATGTGAAGAGGGTCCCATAGTGTTTTTTTCCCTTCAATTCCATGTGAGTGTTTGACCTAAGTAGATGACCCGTGACAATCTGCTCAGGATGAAGTTTGCTCCAGGACTGATTCCAAGTCAAGAGTCGCTGTCAAAAGCCCCAATAGAGCATGTTCTATTCGTGATTTTTCATAGACACGAAATTGGCAAGAGGCATTGTTCGTTATGCAGCTGACGTCCCCTTTATCAGTAAAACATTATCCAGCACCCTTGCTGTGAATTTTCTCAGTAATGTAACAAATGACGAGCCCTCAATGTCATACCAATGTTGGCGTTCCCAGCGCTGTTTGTCTGTTTGGGTCGGACAGTCACCACTGACTGGTCATCTTGGAGAATCATTCTTTCTTTGCCCGTAGACAAAGAGTGAATACTTAATAAACAGACTTATGAAATTACTATAAACAATGTTAAACTATGAAAATACTTTTTTTATTTGTCCAATAAAATTATAAGCATAATTTTGATAGGCATGGTAGACCTGAATTGCTTTTAAGGCCTTCATATAAATGATCACTATTGATTCTTGTTAAGAAAATATGCAGCTCACCATCTACTTCCTTAACTTCATGGGACATGAAGCGATATGCCGAGGGAGTGATATACAGATGATTGTCGCAAAAGTCATGGCTAGGAAGACCTCTAATACTCAGACCACACTCCTCAGTAGGCTGTAATAAGGACTGGTGTTTTGTTCCATCCATACCAACTAAAAAACAAAACAAAAACCGTAAATATTATAAACAGTAAGTAGTTATACTGTAAGTTATCACATATGAAAGTACACTGTATAAAGCTCTGCATTCACTTCAGGAGCTGGATCTAATCAAGGTATGTAGTTATGTTACTGACAAGAACACATTTTAAAAGGTTAATGACATGGCATGCAACCCTAGTAGGACAAAGTCATGTATCTACATTTTGTTTTTAAGTATCTGTGCCCAATACAAGAACTGAACACCCTTCTGTTTGGAATAACTTCATGTTGCATATATATTAAACATGTTGAGTGCAAGAGAAAAATTTCGTAATGGTTATTTCTGTCTGTGTCTCTGGTTTTGATGTTGCTTTTCCATGCATGTTCATGAGCATCAGCACTGATATGGACAGCATATTTGCAGTTATCATGATCTGCATAAAGTTGGTACTTTGCAAGGTCCACAAGTTTTCCCTGATGGTGGGCTAGCAGGTTCTCTGAATCTTCTGTTTTGGGAGGTTTCTTTGAGCAAAACAGTCCCTTGCCTAGATGTACATGTAGAAATCAGATAGTTTTTTCAGCAGTAAATACATATAAAGCAGGTAGATAACATTTTTTGAGGGCGACTGCATGAAGTGCTATTAAACATCTATGCTCTTGCAAGCCAGGCAATACAACGTTATTTGTTTTTAAATCCGAAATTATTTCAGTGATGATTAATAAGTATACTGGTATGTTACTAATAGTATATACATTGTATCACTTACTTTCAGCTAGCAAATGATACACAACATGCCATTTTATAACCATAAAAAGAAGAGCTTACCAGAGGAGAAACCAAAAAATTCATTTCATATTTCCAAAAATATATCTCTTATGTGCACAAGTACATTAATTTCAAATTTGTCATTTCCCTGTTTGACATCATCTGTGACAAATCATGATTAGACATCCGATCTTTGTGTTTTGAAGGATTGTTCTATCTAATGTTAATATTTCAAGTGATAATAAGTTCAACAACACAAACCATTAGGTTAGTACTATACCTATCACCTGCTGGCTTGTTTCGATCTCATTCTCCTTGGTTTTGAACGGTTATAGATTGTTCTTGCGGACTTTATCATTTGCTTTCCTCTCTCCAGAAGATGATAGTTAGCAATGCTCAACAAGTCATCTCTTTTCACTTGCTTATGATAGTACAACACCATGTCATGTCTCCTCCCATGCACTGTTGTTTCCTGTTCAATGGCTTTTCCTATCAGTTCTTCATCATATATCATACACCATATCATACATCTTTATTTACCCTCGGATTTTAGAGTAACTTGGTGTAGGTAATATCTCCGAGAATTTACCCTCCCAACCATTATACAACACAGAAGACAGACCACAACACCGGAAACTGCATGCCCTACTCTCAAGTGCGGGTTCTTTTACGTCCCACAGGATTATGAACATTGAAGGGTTGTGAGACGGGACCTCCGGCTTATCGTCCTTATCCAAGAAGACTAGAGAGTCTAACCATTTGCAGATGTAATTACAAAGGCAGCACTTTCTCCTCAGTTATTTAAAGACCCTGAGTGTTGGTCCAGCCGGAGTTGAACTCACGACCCTCCGCATGACAGCTGGTGCTCAACCAACTGAGCCACCGGTGCGCGGTGTAAACCGATGCGCGGTGTAACATCATCAAGCTTTCTCTTTACACCAGCACTAGCTTTTCTGTTTCTAAGACTGTTTTCATTAACTAGGTTGTTTGCTCTTCTGCATGCATGCATCACTTTATTGGGCGACTTCGCTGTCTTTATCTTGTTTAGTAGCTAGCAAAAAAAACTGTTTGAACATTCAATAAATAAACTTGTTTATATTGTTTGTCGTACGACTCCGTTTTCAAATGCTGCAAACTATATATAAGAGCATACATAAAGAACATATCAGGAAGAGGCGAAGAAAGAAAGAAACCCGAAGAAAATCAAATGAAATCAAGAAGAAGTGGTATGAAAATAACGTCAGTAACGAGTGTATGGTGTCTGTGTTAAAAACCCGCTAGGCAATGATCTTGCAGAATGTCTTCTGTATCCTCCTTCCCTGGCCATCCCTGAAGAGTGTGTCAACGTCGTAGATATTGCAGAATCACTGTTAAGACGAGATGCGCCATATATTGCACAGCTGTTGCAATCAAACCACTTCAGCAATGCGGCTGGAAGCAGAATAATCACAAACCTCAAGCCAGAGGTTAGAAATGATGTGCACTGCATCTTGTTTTCTGAAGAGAATGCTCTGCCGGAGAAGAATGAAGGCCACTCCCACAGCAACACAAGCGACAAGGAAGAGCTTGAAGAAGATTAGCAGGGAAAATCAATGTTTTAACAGAAACTTTATTTCTTCAAGATAGCTTGCAGGTAGCCTTGGCTATTCTGGTCGAGCAACGGCATGTTAACTGTATTGTATTGAGAAAAAAGATTCAAAAATCCAACAATACAGAGATGAAAATTAAGTAAATATAAAGATAGAAACTTTTTTTTTAGTTCATTAAGTTTGGTAGCTTTAAAGGAGAATGGAAGGCTAGGAGTTGTATTTTATATGGGAGCTTAAAACTACTGAAATAGCTTAGATTTGTAGTAAAAAGCAGGAAAAAGTGAATTTTGCCTTTCAAAAGTGACACAAAAAATCCAAACCTGTGGTCATTTTTCCAAATTGAACGTCCGCCATTTTGGACATCTTTTCTTCTGGTTACTTCCATAATAGGAATGCCCGCCGCTGTGTTGTGACGTCACTGCGCACATGCATTTTTTTATGTCAACAAAATTTTGTACAGAATTTTGTGTCAGGTTGAAACTGAATTTAGCTTCGATTATGGCTGACATCAAGCCTTATTCTTTTGAACCTATGCAAGACAGTTCGGAGTCAGAGGAAGACGATGTTCACGACAGTCAAGATGAGCACCGTAGAGGAAATACATCAAGGTGTGCCATAGAGAAAGTACAGCGAAGAGCATGGAGAATTGCCCTTGGCCAAAAAACCGCATATAATAATTTGCCAGCCGAGACTTATTTCGAACGTTTTGTTGAGCTCGGTTAATCCTCCAAGATAAGATTTAATCGCTGAGAAAGCAATAGATATTTTTCTCGTTGATGCTCTTCAAGTAGCGTGTGAACTTTATGTGTCTTTAGAAACAGAGGTTGTGACATCAACACAAGCAGCTAACTCAGGACTCAAATGAATTGCAAACGGCTTCATACAAAATGTGATACATACTTTAATACCCACTAGCCACTCCTTAAGAAGCGGTTTCTGTTTTAAGGGCAGTGGATGGAAACTTACCCTCTTTTGGAATATCTGACCGTTCTGTTTGAACAGCCAACTACGGCACATTTTGGAGCTGATGTTCTATGTGCACAGTGACGTCATGCTATGTGCCCAAGTCTTCAACATGGCTTCCAAAATGGTGGACGTTCAAACTGTTTTGGTACGGAGCTTTTTGCTGTTACAATGAGGTTAAATGGTAAGTTCACATCGTAAAACCTAGCGATTTGATTACAACGTATCATGTGCTTTCGTAAGAACGACTTTTTAAAAATTGTTTTCTCGCCTTCCGCTCTCCTTTAACATTATAGTCTGTAGCCGTGGAAATGTTATTAAAAGCAGACAGAACGTCTCTAATAGATTTAAAAACATTCTTTGTTTGTTTCTGTGGGGATATATTTTTTAAGAATAGTAAAATATATCCCATCTTAAAGCATTACTAAAATATTTTACGTGCCCCCCCCCCCTTTCCCTTATTTTTTCAGATGGCCCCCCTTTAAATGTTTGTATCGTTGTGGAACCATTACGTCCTTTGAGCGAAAATGGCCTCTTTGCATTTAAGGAAGAAATGGCAGGAGTAGCTGGAACAGATGTATGGGACATTTCACCATATTTGCACTCATTAGACATTCTTCATTTGCTGAAACAACAGTACCGCAGCAGCAGCAATACATAAATAATCAGCACTTTAGCTTCATAGACCCAATAAGGACAGTTTCATTTATCCGTTGCAAGGGGTTCACACAGGCCTTTGTTTGATCTATTTTTAATTGTAGTTTTCATCGCAAGCATCTGGGCACGTTTGTTCAAAAGCAGATGAAAGATCATCCCGGAAAATACATAAAGCCAAGGAGTTAATTTCTCTACTCCCAAATGCTCTTCAACGATGATATGTGAAAAAACTTTACATTGGAAGAAGTCAATCTTGAAAAAAAAAAAAACTTAACCAAAGGAAACGTTAAGCAAACATTCGAAAACATGAAAAAAAAGTTTATTTGCTAATCCTGAATTAAGTTAATCAGCTATCGAACCGCCCTGGCCCCAGTTGTTCAAAGAGTGGATTGCACTGTCCACTGGATAAATCACTATCCATCGGATGACTCAATAGGTTTTGCTCGCGTTTATCCGCCGGATAGTGATTCATCCAGTACATAATGTTATCCACCCTTCGAACAACTGGGCAATGGACTCGCTTTCAATTCCCAGGCCACACTTATCTGCACAAGATATTGATTGAATTTTTCAGATCAGTGTGAGGATCATTTCTCAATTTAATCTCTAGCCCGTACTTTAATCATAAAAAACATTAATTTCATTTATCAGTCCTTTCATGGGAACAGATATGAGCCCAAATGATTGGCTTCACAGCTCAGTTGGTAGAGCATGGCACTGGCATGGCAGCCGTACAAAACGATCACAACCCCACTTTGACCAGTTTTTCATGAACGGATAATTTTACGAGACCGCTAGAATTGGCTGAAAATGCTATTTTTTCCCCTAAGAAAATAATGAATGCTTGTCAATTTTGAGATTTTTGGCGAAAACCTGTTCGTAGAGACAAACGAT
The DNA here is from genome assembly GCF_036669935.1 of Montipora foliosa. Lineage (NCBI taxonomy): Eukaryota > Metazoa > Cnidaria > Anthozoa > Scleractinia > Acroporidae > Montipora > Montipora foliosa. Next base: position 33,867,695 of record NC_090876.1, read on the forward strand.
AAACTACACAACAAATTAACTTTCTCCGTTTATTGAAGAAAACTGAAACAGAAAAGCAAAAAAAAAACCTCAGTGTATTGAAACGTTTGGTGCAGGTCTGTGAAAGAAGCAAGGGCCATTAAAAAAATTCATCCCAAAGAATTTTACATCCAAAGACCAACTTTGGCCAATCCCAACTGGAACTGCTTTTCAGCATCTGCTCTTCCTGCATAAAACATGGAAAGGCCCCACCCTGCAGTATACTGAGACCTGTTTAAATGGAAATATCTTAATCATAATTTTCTCTGGTCGTCAGGTTAACATTTAGTCATGTGTCTGACCAGTTTTTATCATATTGAAATCAGATTTTTTTGTTTAAGCCTGTCATCATCTTACCAGGTCAGTATGTAAGCCTATAGGTGAGAAAAACGCGAGGTCAGTTGATGGATATTGAATTTAAATACTTAAAACTAAGACACATCACATTAGGACAAGGGGGAAAAGGAAAAATGATGTAAATACTTTCTTACCAAATATGAGATCGGCTCCAAAGTAGTGATTTTCAGTTAGCACTGTTAAGTCTTGTGTGAGTTTAAATTGTCCGTTTCCCGTATAGAAAAATAACTTGTCTCCAATCGCTCTCATGACACAACCAAAAACCACTTTCCACGGCCCACTGTAGTCTTATGCAATCTTCCCAATGGAAGTCACTTCCAGTGGATAGCTTACATCTTGTACCGGGGGCTGGTCACAGGCTCCTGCATTGCATCACTGTTGGGATTGACAGGAGACGAATATTTCAATGGCGTTTCCATCACATGGCTCTTCTTCGTTTGTAATGTCAAGTGGCCTTCCTCAAAACCTGCTTGCGTAGGCAGAAACCTAGAAAACAAAATATGAGAAAAGGTCAGTGGCGTCACCAGGCTGTGGACTGCCGATACATGTTTACATGCAAGAAGCCTGAAAAGACTTTAGAAGAAACTCACATTGATACTCATCACCAAAGAGCACACGCTAAGATTGTGCGAAGGGCGGCATACAAAGACGCCTCCTGTATTCAATCATTTACATTAGATAAAGCAACACTCAAAGCCGGTACAGATGTGGAATGGCAGGGAACAGAAGGAAGAGGCATTTTTATGTCCACTCAAAATCTGCAAGAACACAGAGGGCATGACTTTGTTGAAGTTGAAAATCAGCTTACACCTAGTGCTTTTTAGAGCTATGAAGTGGCAGGTGACCAGTGTGAATGACAAACGGTCTCTGGTACGCACGTATGATCAGTCATTTGTTACTGTAACACCAGAGGATAAAGAGATTCTTGGCTCATCTGGAGCTGTTTGGGCATCAGAACAGATTCGCTTAGTTCAAGAATATCGTGCTGTATACTGTCTCCCCTCCCCCCTACCAACTGATATTCCAACATTGTTACTCAGGGTCCAGCATCATTGCTATCTTTATTCCTTCTGTTTTTCCCTGGACGACCATGACATTGATTTACAGTTTTTCACGTGCTATGAGAAAGAAAGGAAGATTCAACTTCACGATGGTCTGCATGATGCTATCCTCAGTTTAAGGGAAACCTGTGAGAATATTCAGATATTTCATGAAGTTGAAACGGATGCTTTAGTCCGTGGGGTAAAAGACCTTTTACGCCACACAGGATACCAGAGGATCCTGGTGAGCTTAACATCCTATGCGACAGCCTCTGCAATCAGGTAAAGAGATATCAAAATCACCCAGTTCCATATCCTAACATTTTAGAGTTGACAGATAAAAGAAGGGCCAGGAGCAGGAGTACATAATATCGAAGTTCAGGACTTTTTTGTACTTGTTTGTAAGTTGCTTGAATCGGATCATCATATACGGCTACACAGAGCACCACATGACTCGGCTCAAAATGAGGCGGAACGCACTAATGCTGTTATCGCCAGAGCCTTGACAACCAGCAGACCAGTTGGACTTACAGTGTCACAAATGGACAGCATGACACTGAAAAAGGTTGAAGAACATTGTTCGTCATGGAAAATGGACAATAGTTGGACGTTGGCTTGAGAAGTCTCAGATCGAATTCATGATGAACCTGGGCCTGGGAAGCAGGATTTCCCTATATCTGTCTCTATTTATTCTAAGAACCAGCAGATCTTACATTTTCTTGCTAAGTATCTCGTTCAGTGGAAGAAGGTACCTGCTAGTAAGCGAAGCAAGATGTGCGGGCATGCTTTGTTTTTGAAGCTCCAAAAGTTAAAGGAAGATCATGTACGACAAGGGTACTACTGCTTAGAGTATCTGAAGTTTGCTTGTGAGCCGAATTGTGAGTCCTGCAAACAGGAAGGTTGGTCAGCAGGAGTTCCTGGGAATTGGTTTCCTGTTCCGGGTCTCAGTGACACCAGATACATTCCAAGCACAAGTGACCAAATCGACCAGCAGCTCCTGAGCATAAACTTCAAATGGTAACAAACTCCAAAAGATGTGCCAGGAATTAATGGTTGACGAGAATGCCTGTAAAAGCTTTGTAGAATATCAGGAAGTTCTCGCTAAGAAGGCACAAAGGAGAGCTTCTGAAAGAAATACTGTGCCAAACATTGACTGCAACAACAAGGACCATGTCAGCTCGCTGACGGCACAAAAGTTAAGATTGTAATTGAAGCAACACAATTTACAGATCAGTGGAGGGAAAGCAACACTAATAGCTTGTGATGAAATGATATATGAAATCGATCATATATGAACTGCGGATGTGAAATCAAGTGAAGTTGAAGTCCTGAATTTTTCAGGCTTCTTTATGCAATTGCAACTACGAGGATCATAGCTTCACTTGATTTCATATCCGCAGTTCATATATGATCGATTTGATAAATCATTTCATCATTGATTCATTCCTCACCGAAACATTAGAACCCACAAAAGACCAGCTCCCAACGGCAGTGGCTTCATAGCACAGTTGTTTAGAGTGTCGCACCAGGGAAGGGAGGGGGGGGGAGCTAATTCACCTTTGTTGAGAGGAGGGGTATTGTGTAATATTTCTCTTTGTGAAGCTCATTCCCCCCCCCCCCCCCCATAATTATTCCATAGTCCCTTAACTCTGAAATGGCTTTTTCCCTTTTCTGTTTGCTTGGTGAGGATTTGTTTTCTTTTACAACTCATGGGATTCAAGAATAATTCATTGCTTAACTAGTGAAACTCACAGTAAAATTCCACTTCACTTTGTGCTTCATGCGATATTGGTTTTCAGCCCGAAATTTACTAGTTAAGCAATGAATTTATACAAGAAAGCCAAGAAAATGATTTAATTAAGCAATAAACAGAAACACCAAACTGCTGTCAATTCAAAAACCTTATAATTTCACTAACCCTTCAGCTAGTGAGAATTATCCGCTTTTAGGCATGGCTAAATCTACATATTATTAATTAATTTCTTTATTGAAACATTTTTGGAACAAAGTTAACCCCAAGAGCTTGACAGCTCATAAAGAGAGCTTTCTTCTCAAAGTCATTAATTATTAGGCAATCTGAGAGTCCCAGTTTGGTCAGTTGCATATATCCTGACACCCAATGACACCACAGATTAAAAAAAAAAACGCCCGCATTAGTTCAAAAACTGATCAAGACACTTGACTTTAAATCAACCTTTATGCTAATAAACCTAAACCTAAAAATAAAGCATTTCACCTTTCCCGAATGGGTAGCATTAAAGTATGTTAATTAATGCATGTAATTAATAGTACACACTCATTGGCTAGCCACATTGCTGACGTCTTCAGCACAAGTGCTTCAGGTAACTCAGTCGTTGGCCCAACTTTAGCAGTAGGCTTTGCCTGCTGTTCTCTGTCCAAAATCCGCTCCTCCTTTCACTCCAGGCCACTCTATAGATCTTCAGTTGTCTGAAAAACTCCGCATTTTCATTTCTCAGCTCGCCCCTGCTCCTAGTCCATTCAAGAGCTTACTCGTGGTGACAACCTCTTTTCATCAGGACTCTTGTTAGAACTTGTTTAATCACAATATCATTTGCCATGGCAGCTTCAAGGCCAAAACGATCAGTTAAACAGTCACTCAACCCGGGTTTTGTTTACAAGCTTCCTGGCTTGGTTTCTCCAACAGGAATTGATATGCATTCGTTACCATCTGATTCCGCCAACTTGGTTGCTCCCAGCCCAGCGACAACAACGCCAAAGGTGTCAAAGAAATCTGCAAAGCCCTTTAAGATTCAGGATCAATTGGAGTTGGAGAGTTTGAAGCAACCATGCGTTGGCACAAGGTAGACTGAACTGGGGTCAGTAGGCCTTTTTAGAGTTCCCCGCGCCATCTTGGAATCGTAAGCAGTAAACAAGAGAATTGTTAAGGAGAATGAATTCCTAAAATCATCAATTAAGGCACTGAGAAAATTACAATCTACCTGTAATGGTAAAGAGCAATACCTACGACAAGAATGTGTGGAGATTCAAGGGATACCTGTCTCTGAACAAGAAGACACCAACAAGATCGTTATGAAAATTGGCGAATTAATGGGTATTGAAATAAAGAAGGATGATCTATCGGTCTCCCACTTCCTACAAGCCACAAGTACAAAGTGAAAAAACTGTACTTGGTATCATAGTCAAATTCGCTCAACGTGATGAGAAAGACAGATCCTATAAGGGCCGAAATCTTCTCAAGGACTGTACTACTTGTGATCTTGGTTTTCCATCTGAAAGCTGTATTTTCATTAACGAGAGCTTGACAGAAGGAAATAAAGAACCTTTCAATGGGTCTGTAAAGACCAAGAAGGAACTAAAGTTCTTATACATTTGGACTTCAAATGAGGAAAACCCAGGATAGTCCTTTCATACCTATCAACAACAAGGATGGTTTGAAAAAGCTATATCAAAGATGAGTAAAATAACTGTGATTTTATAATGTAATAGCATCCTGTTTACATTGCCGTTGTGGGGAAAATAATAATGAAATTAATGAAATTTATGCACATAGGTCCGCTGAGGTGAGAAATTTGCCATTTCTTAGCATTACCTCCCCAGCCTCAAAAATTCCACACCTTACAAATGTAGCCATTCAATATATAGATTTAGCCAAGCCTAAAAGCGGAGATCCCTGGTTATTTATTTTAACTGCCTGTAGGGTTTGTGAAAATAAGAGGTTTCGAATTGTCCATGTTTTGATGTTTCCGGTGCTGCTTTAATAATTAAATCATTTTCTTTGCCTTTTTCTATAGAAAAATTCATTGCCTAACTAGTGAATTCCACGGTAAATTTTACGCTAAAAACCGATATCGCATGAATCAGGAATCAATGAGTGTGACATTGGTTTTTCCAGTGAAATTTACTTTGTGTAATTCACCAGTTTGGCAATATTTTTTTCTTGAACCGAATGAGTTTTAAAAGAAAACAAGCACATCTTCAGCGAGCGAATGCAAAAGGAAAAAAAAAACAATTCAGAGTCAACTGTCAATAGCTAGGGAATAGTAATCATGCTAAAATTAGAAGCCATCAATACAACTTTGTCAGTTCAAGGTCAAAGAAGAGTTTTACTGATGTACTTTATTCCACTTAATCTCTGAAAACAAGATCATTCACATTGTTATGTATTTCATCGAAACACGGCAGGTTGGCTTGGTATAAGAATCGGCAAACTACGGCAAATGCAACCAAGAAAGGACAACAACAGTTAAATAATGTTTGGGTGCTTTAAACAAACTTCTGAAAACACAAGCTACTGAGATTTCCCCCTAATTTTATCAGAACTCATTGTGAATATGTGTTTATAACATAAGGGCAACATTTTCTTGTCACTGTCGAGGCACGATGAAACCGAGTTGGGCAAACGGATTAAAAAAGCACTTGTTTGGCTGCATTTTAGAGGAAAACAAACAAACAAATCAACTTTTTCTTTATGTCCAGAAGAGTACAGATTAATTCCAGTTGACAATAAAAATTCGATTCTCATCCCTGAACAAAGGAACAACCGATCAAACCAACTTTTAAAAATACGCATCCACTTTAAATAACACATCCGTAAAAATAACAAACGGTTTAGTGCCCAGGGAAAGAATTTGTGTGCTTAGTATGAGCTATTACTGGTGTTCTGTTTTGTCGTTGTCGTTGTCGTTCTCTTTCGCTCAGTCCTTTCGTTTCTGTTTTAGACATAGGTCCTCCAGGCATCATGTAACGTTATCAGAGCTTCTAAAGATATGCCAAAAATTGCAATACAGAGAAAAAAGCAGCTCTAAGCAAATTAAAAATAAACACTCAGCTTTAAGGTTACATACCGCCGATGCTCGACTTGAATAACTGCGTAGCCACCAGTGTGGACCACGGATATCATGATATCTCAAACTGGATTGAAACCGGTGAAACATGCAGAATGAAACATCTTCCAAACCGTTTTCCACCTGACCACTAAAAGCGTTGACTGTGTAAGAAGTTTTGTTTATATATAGTACGGCCGTGTAGACGCGTCGAGCCAGATAAAACGCGTGAAAAATTAAGCCTCACTTATGTTCAGGTTAACCTGGGTTGAGCCTGCAATCCAATCGAAAACCAGTACCTGGTCAGCCGTCAACTTCAAAAAAAAAACAGCTGACCTCGGTGAGCTCTAAACTTGAGCCCACGATATGGTCACATGATACTGGTCAGCGCATACCTTGTTTTGACAGGTGTCAATTAATCAAAAGATGGATGTCCAATATCAAAGATGTATGCTGTAAACTAGCACAATACTGGTCACATTGGCATACATGGATGGGTATACGTACGGATGTTTATGACGTCATGGCTATAAAACCAAATTTTCTCGCATCGATGGGTTACCATATTTTCTTAAGTATGGTGCTCGGCGCGCGTGGAGCTTTGCTATAAATATATGCACATTTAGATAATAATTTTGGATATTACACCAGTCATGAATTTCAGAGTAACAAGGGCATAATTGAGTGCTTACCAAATGATAAAGCATTTTCTGCTTTGCATTGTAACATGTGACAGTGCAAAGGAAAAACATACCTTAACTCTTATTCGTTAAATGGGCAAAAGCGTTAAGCATCCATTAGAAAATTCTCTTAAAAACATTACAGGCGTTAGGCCAACTGTTAGATGTTAGGATCAGGCTGTTAGAACGGAGAGTGCAACCGTTAGCCGAAGATGTGCGTCCGTTAGCATCAGGTCGTTAGACAGGACAACATAACCGTTAGCAAAAACTCTGTATCCATTAGCACAGCTAGAGAAGCAGTGTGGATCTGTTAGAATAAACTAGCAACCCTTTAGGGGATAACAATTCCGTTAGAATGGCACAACGCGTTGAAGTATGATACGAAGCTCTTTACATTTGTCAATATTTAATTTGACTCTGTTCCTGTTGGACCTTTCAGCTACTTCCTCGGCTATAGTTTGTGCATTGCTCACTTGTCCTTTCCTAGTTATCTCGGATGCCGTAGTGTCATCTATGTATTTCCAAATTGAAGCGTTATTAATTCCTAGGTCATTAATCAGGATTAAAAACAACCATGGACCTAGTTTGGTCCCTTAAGGCACACCGGAAAGAACTGTGCTCCACTCTGATACACATCCTTCAGTGAGTTTGATTCAAGGAGATGCAAGGAGATGTTTCTTCACTTATATGGACTGAATGATTCACGATTTCGACGGCTGAAGGAACACTATCAAACTTATGGTATTTGTCCCAGAATTCACGGTAACACTAAACGTTAAGGAGTCCGCACATTCCTGACCAACTACATTGAGGAAAACGCAATCTCCCTCCCAGGAAGAATACCCGGCTTCAAAAATGATGACATCAAAGTCCTGTCATCATCCGTATCAAAGATTGTCGTTTGGCGAGTCTATGAAGCAGCGTGTGCAGCTTCAGATGTACAAGCAGTGAGCTACAGGAAATTCTTACAGCTGTGGGACCAGTTTCATCTTAACATGGGCATTTCAAAACCAGCAACCAATCTCTGCCTTACCTCTCCAACAGAGAAAAGTCAGAATTTGTAAAAGCCCATCAGGATCATCTAAACTGTGCACAGTCTGAAAGAGAATACTACAGAAACTCATGTATCAACTCCGAGAATGCTCTAGAAATGATTCACACTGAAACAGTACTTGACCCTGAAAGCCGTCACTTGGAGACTAGTTTCGTAACTTCAAAAGGTACCGCTTTTCGAATGCTCTGTCAAGAAAGCGTAATCTTTTGTGAATCAACAGCTAGATAATACAGTTACTTTAAAAAAAAAACTCTAGAAAAAGTCATTGTGTAAAATAAGTACAAGCAACAAATCCATTTCAGTAAAACACGGCAATAAAGAATGTTCATCCCGACTAGCGAGTTACACCCGCTTTCTTTCAACATGCCATCTCTTGACATGCTATGTAACCTGGCCTACGTCAAAAATGTAAACACAACGGAGATCTTTACTGTCGAACTCGACTTCTAGTCGTGAAAGATGGATTTATTTGACATCAAACTAAGGCTAGGAGTATCAACTGAAGAAAACATTCTGTAAGAGATAAATCGACTGTTTTGAATGTTTACCTCTTTCAAATATTTACTGAGCGATATATCCCGTAAATCAGGAAACATGGAAAGGTGACGATCTTCGTCATTCATTTGTGGTCAGCAATTATTATTTAGTTGTTTTTTGTTCCACTAATAACCGAACAAAATGCCAGTTTCACAGTTAAAACGTTCTTTAATGGACAACCGTTAACGGCTCTGCTCATCCGTTAGAAGAAATTGCGCAACCGTTAGAACGTTTTCTTCATCCAATAGGCATACTTACTTAGCCGTTAGAACGCTTTTATCATGTGTTAGCCAGAACTAGATAACCGTTAGAACCTTAGGACAAAACGTTACAATGCTATGAAGGCTGTTAGCTATCCATTAGCCATCCGTTCATTAGTGAACGTTTAACGGATAAGCGTTAAGGTATGTTTTCCCGTTCACGGTCTCATATAAGAAGTTTAGCAGCCAACCATGACAATTTTCTAAATATGACATCTTAGCTAAATTACAAATTCCCTTTAATCGGCCTCTCTGAAACTAAAATGTCACATGATAGGGAACCTTTATTTAATCTCAACATAACTGGATATGATTTTATTTCTGAACCTAGCCATTCCAATCCAGGAGGCATCCCATTTTATATCAAGAACAATCTTAAATATATTAGCAGATCACAATTTACAAAATCTACTTATGACTTTGAAACATTATGGACTGAAATTGATTTTGGTAACCACCCTAATCTTATTTGTGGAGTGATCTACAGACACCCCAATAGCAATTTAGAAAACTTCATGGACTATATTAATTCAACAATTGAAAGCATTATTGAGAGAATAAAATTTGTATATTTATGGGTGATTTCAATATTGATCTCTTAAAAATCGATACTCATGCTGATTCGGAATTTTTTATTAATTCATTGGGCTCATGCTTCTTTCAGCCTCAGATTTTTCAACCAACAAGGATCACTGACCACTCTGCTGCATTGATTGATAACATATTTCTTAATTCAATAGAACATTACATTATAAGTGGGAATTTGATATATGACCTAACAGATCACTTGCCAAATTTTCTAATTCTAAATAAATTTTCAGATTTACCATCAGGCACAAAACTCTACAAGAGAGATTACTCTAATTTCAGTGAGACTGCATTAGTTGATGATATTAGCTCAGTTGATTGGCAGTTTATTCTTCAAGGTGAGGCAGATCCATCCAGGATATTTGACTCTTTCTGTAAGGAATTAACTAGAATTGTAGACAAGCACATCCTATTAAACAACTTTCTAGAAGAGAATTAAAATCTTACTCCAAGCCATGGATAACTAGTGCAATCAAGACTTCAATTTGTCGGAAGAATGCGTTAAACAAAAAATATCTTAAGACAAAATCTACATATTATCATTGCAAATTTAAATAGTATAGAAATATGCTCAATCATTTATTAAAAGATAGTAAAAGACTGTATGACAGTAATTATTTTCTAGAGGATATTAACAATAGCAAAAAGATATGGAATGGAATCAAAGAAATAGTTGACATTAAAGCGAAAATTAACCAGAAAACTGTGAAAATTGTCCAAAATGAAACTGAACTGACTGACCCAAAACTGGTGGCAAATGCTTTTAACAATTACTTTGCAAATGTTGGAGTTAACTTTGCTACTTTAATTCCTGCAATAAACAAGTCCCCATTAGAGTATCTTAAGTATCCTTCAACTAATAATTTCTATTTATTTCCTATTACTCCTACTGAGATTGAAACTCAAATTTCAAACTTAAAATCTGGTAAAGCTGCTGGCCCATACACTATACCAGGAAATATCCTTAAAATTGTTAAAAGTGTTATATCATTTCCATTAGCAGCTTTATATTCAACACTTCTATTTCATCTAGGATTGTTCCAGATAACTTTTAAGTTGCTAATGTAATTCCTATCTATAAAAAAGATTCACAGACCAATCTTTCTAATTATCGCCCTATTTCCCTACTTTCTATATTTGACAAACTACTAGAGAAACTTATATCCAAGAGGCTTCTAAATTTTTTACAAAAAGAAACAGTATTCTTTAAGGGACAATTTGATTTTCGAGCTAAACACTCAATTGACTATGCAATTCTTAGTATAATTGATAAAGTACAACAAGCAGTTGATAAGGGTGATCTGTCTTGTGGATTATTTCTAGACTTTAGCAAGGCATTTGATACGGTAGACCATGATATTCTAATTGATAAACGTGAATACTATGGGATAAGAGGTAAAGCTAAAGACTGGTTTAATTCATATTTCATACAGTAAATAGTGTAACATCTGATCTTGTCACAGTCCTATGTGGCATTCCTTAAGGATCAGTTCTTGGGCCAATTTTGTTTTTACTATATATTAATGATTTTTATCATTGTTAAAAAATTCTAGAATTTCATCTATTTGCTGATGATGCCAATCTGTTCTATAGGCATACAGATATTGATACTCTAAAACATAACAAACGTTGAATTAAATAATGTAAATATATGGCTCTGCTCTAATAAGCTTTCACTAAATATAGAAAAGTCAAGTTTCGTCATATTTCACCCTCCTCAGAAAGAGTGAACTAGTGATTTCAGCTTGATGATAAATAACGTGTGTCTGAAGCAGGAAAGATATATTAAATACCTTGGTATAGACTCAAATTTAACATGGAAACCATAGGTCGAGTATATTTCAAAAAAGCTAAAGAGAAGTCTTGGAATATTATCTAAAATTCGCCATTATGCAGACATCACTATCTTAATTGTGCTAGATAAACTTTGTTTATCATAGGTTAAAATTTCCGACGTTATCTCTGCGGTAGAAAATTATGTTATCTGAGGTATGTATAGGGTTACTATACTAATGCGTATTTCACTGATCCTGAGTGTCAGTTTTATTTAGTGAGCATTTGCGAAACATTAGAGCTGTAAGTTTTAGCTAAAAGGATGTCAAAATTTGAATTTTCTGTGTGGTGCGAGGCAAACGGAAGCTTTAAGGCTGCTAATACCGGCCAACATTGCCGAGCTTGGCCTCACAAAGGGGCAAACTAAGCTGCTGGCCAAAGCCGTGATAGGGCTGAGACCACCTGATTTGACCCTGAAACCAGCTGACACTAAACCCATCACAACAACTAGCCTTGCGAAAGACCAAGGTCTCGACGAGATTCTACGAAACTGGACAACGGTGGAGGGCTAGATGCACTACTTAGCTGCGGCGGCCTTGATGATTTAAAACAAAGCCTCCACTCAGCCACTCCAGTAGCAAGCCAGCCGCAGGGTGACCCAACTAGAATGGATTTAAACCCACATAGATAACTCCGGAAACCTACTTCACCAGGCAAACAGGACGAGAAACCCCTGCTCATTCCTGATTTTGTTGATGCTTATTCTGGATCAACAGAACCAGAAGAACAGGAGATAGGTGCGGGTGGCGGAGCTCAGGTGATTGTAAGAGCGTTTAAGCAAAAAACACCGGCCCTTGAAAACATCACCCTCTCCCAATGGATGGGGGCAAGCGTGAAAATCCTAAATTCGCTTCTCTTGCGCAACAACTTGGATAGGAAATCAATCCAGGACTACCTTGCCTACATCGTCAAGGTCTCCAAGCTGACTGAAGACCATACATGGCAGTCTGTCATTCTATAACACAACGAGTATCAGAAACTCAACACCGCCATGGGTATCGCTGGGGTAGCGACTCTCAACAGTTGCACACGCGATTCTTAAAGAAACGACAGGGAACCATGTCAAGCTATGCTTCCTCTGCAAGAACAAGGACAAGCAAACCGTCGACTGAAGCACCAATTTGCAAGGTGTATAACACCAGCATGATGCCACTGGCCACAATGCAAAATCCCAACACATCTGTATTGCACCAGGGTGTGGTAAGAAACACCCCGAGTTTACACACCTCTATGGCTCGGCGCAAAACCCCGTTGCCCCACAATGACATAATACGACAGCTCTTCATCCTTTTCCATTAAACATTGACGTTTGGACTAACAAATTGCACCAAGACACCGACAGAGACTTCTTACTAGATGGAATTATGAAGGGTTTTCAAATCATTCCTGACAATGTACAACTAACCGACATTGGTGTGAACAATTACCGCTCTGCCACGGACTCAACAGTATGGCCACAAGTCAAAAGGCAACTCTTAACTGAAATAGAACGGGGAAACTATGTTATCACAACCGAAAACCCACTATTGTTACCGCCCTTGGGGCAATACCGAAACAAGACTCCAATGACATTCGTCTTATCCATGACTGCAGCCGACCCGACTTGACAAGCTTAACTCCTATGCAGACTGCGAACACTATTCCTACGGGATGGTGGACAAGATCACAGCAAATATAAAGCAAGGAGCCTTTATGGCGAAAATTGATCTGAAAAGCGTGTACCGCTACGTACCACTTCATCCATCAAATTACCAAGCAATGGGTTTGAAATGAAAATTTAACAACGCTAACTCTTTTACATATCTGTATGACACTAAACTCCCGTTCAGAGCAAAACAGAGCCCCGAAATCTTTCACCGCCTCAAACAATCGATTGCACGAATGATGTCACGACGTGGCTTCTTTGTCGTCGCTTACTTAGATGATTTTCTCATAATATACGAGAGCGAGCATGACTGTTGGACAGCCTTCTGGGAACTCATTACTTTACTAGGACGATTAGGACTAACAGTAAATTGGAACAAAGTGGTTTATCCTTGCCAGCGTCTGACATATCTGGGCATTGAAATTGATAGCAAGCGTACGCAACTTAGGTTGCCTGATCACAAATTGTAAGACATCCGAGCTCTTCTACGTCAAACACCAGCGAAATCTAAATTTTCAAAGCGAGAGTTACAGTCCTTAGCGGGAAAACTGAATTTTGCAGCATGTGTAGTCTATGGTGGGCATACTTTCTTGCGGCGCATCATTGATGCACTTAAGACGTTAACGCGACCTTATCACAGGAAACGAATGACACAAACTATGCAGAACGACCTCTTGTGGTGGGAAGATTTCATGGAGATCTTCAATGGCAGAACCTTCTTTGTCTCCACTGAACCCACGTTAACTGCCGAATTTTCCACTGACGCCAGTCCTGTAGGTGGTGGTGGCCATTATCAGCGAGACTGGCAACTGGCAATCTGACTTTCCGCATTTACAAAGCTGTCATATCAATGAACTAGAACTATTTACTGTCCTGTTAGCCCTCAGGAGATGGGTCCACAATTTTCACATAAATGGATCGTTATCTACACCGAAAATACAGTCACAAAATCTTGGCTTAACAAAGGAACTAGTAGATCGGAGAGGACAATGGTCTGGTTGAGAGAAATTTTCTGGATATCCGCAGTACACAAATTAAGAATTACATCTTGCTTCATTCAGACGATCGAAAACACCACTGCCGACACACTATTACGCTTATACAATCACCTGAGTGCCGACAACTTCCTCTCTCTACTTCACTCTGGATCAATCACAAACGAGTTTATTAATCTGTCATCAACTTCTCTTTTTGCGATTCCAAGACAGGTCCAAATGGCACTCAAGAGCGGGCCCTAGATGAAGAATGTGCACGCTATAGAGGCAAGACTTTTGCCACTACTACGAAGGCCACGTACAAGTCGCAGTTTCGTGCATATTTACGGTTCTGTTTGTACTTTGGATGCAACATCGTTCCATGCTCAACACTGACACTACTAAGATATGTGACCTTTCTGTCACGCACCCTGTCGCCAAGCAGCATTTCGAATTATCTTAACATTGTACGGCTAAATTTATCTGCAGTATGGATACCCTAACCCCCTAGACAACGCGTTCCTTAAATTCCACTATTGAGGCCAAAGCCAAAGCTCCAACGCGCTTGCTACATAGATACAGTAACTTTAATTCGATGCTCGCACTTCATTAACTAAAGCGAGCATCGAATTAAAGTTACTGTGTCAATGTAGCAAGCACGTTGGAGCTTTGGCTTTGGTCCCAATATTCGTTGAAACGTTGTATGACTTTTAAAATGGAACAAACTAAACCAAGAGACGATAAAACTTATAACGAAACAATGTTGACTCTCCGAAGTACAAAATGAGAATGAATTTTTAAGCAAAGCTGCGAATTTATACTAATGAACTAAACAAAGGCAAAATTCTGCAGGGAAAACTAAAAGAATAATGATTACGAAAACGACATATAAGCGTGAAAGAAAGTAATTTTAAAAACAAAGGGTAACAAAATATTCATTCAAAAATGCGGCAGCAACATCTGGCTCCCCTAAGAGTTTCTACCTTCTGAAAAAACTCTTAACAGACTGAAGCTTTAAAAGAAAGCAAAATACACAAAGTTTCAGTTATGTCACTAAAGGCTCCTCTGACTGGGATTTTAAACCCTGGTCATCGGGCGTTTTTTCAAGGATTAGAACAAGTTTGTGGAGTGGACAATCTAGTGTTGTTGTTCCCATAGTGACTGACGGAATGCACGTTTCCTTCTGCATCGGGATAGGTGTCGACTATTCGGGCCATAGGCCAATCGTTTCAGGCGGCTCGACCATCTGCGATGAGGACTAGCCATGCAGTGAGAATTGAGCGTACAGAACGGATTTGGTGCTCCCACACGCCACCCATGTGGGAAGCAGAGGGAGGGTTTTGCTTCCATTGTACCCAATCAGCCTTGAATTCTCTGCATAAGCTTCTCTGAATTGAGCCGCTATCCATCTCTTCTAGAACTCTTCTTAATTCTTTCTCTGCCCCAACAAGATTTGTATCCTGATCAGATCTGATCTCACGCACTGACCCTCTTCTTGCAACAAAGCGTCGTTAGAGCATTCAGAAAGGAATCAGTTTCTAGCGAGTTCGCAGTCGCGATGTGCACGACCCAACTTGATAAGCAGGTAAACAACGCACCGTAACGCTTTGTTTCCTTGCGTCCTTCTTTAATAAAAAATGGGCCAAAGTAATCGACGCCACAATACATAAATGGAGGGGCTGGTGATAATCTTTCTTTGGGAAGATCGGCCATCTTTTGCTCACTGATTACACCACGAAGCCCGGGACACGTCACACACTTTGAGATGAAGTGCCTTACAACGGAATTGGCGTTGATGATCCAATATTTGCTCCTAAGCGTGCCCAAGGTGATGCTTTGACCGGAATGGCCAACCCTTTCATGTGTGTCACGAATAACGAGATTCACCACGAAATTCTTCCTTTGGGAGGATAACCGGGTGTTTGAAATCATCTGGAAACACTCGTGATTTGCCAAGTCTTCCCCAAACACGCAGCAAGCCATTCTTGTCTAGAACAGGATCAAGTTGATACAATGTGCTAGATTTCTTGATTTCTGCTTTTCTGGCTCTTGAAAAATCATGAGTCTCCTGACAGTGCTCTCGCTGGATCTTCCGTAATACTTCAAGCTCCCTAGGAAACGCACTATCTTGTACCAGTTGGAGAATGGTTTTCTCTGTGCGCTGCATTTCTTTAACCGCGAATGATTCGCGACTCGTGTCTTTGATGGCTGCATTTCTCGTTCTGTGTGCTTTGTCTGTCAGCGGTAACTGCTTGTGGGTTAATAATTGCTTGAGGCGAAGTATCCAGGTGATGCACCTCTTCATGCAATGCCAGTTACTGAAACGCGCAAGCCTCGCCAGGATGTCTGCCTTTTCGTCGACAACAGTAGTTAGCACTTGAACTTTCTTGACATCAGGATCATTGTTGAGGACGCTATTCAGGACACAAGGAGGCTCGGGCCATTCACTCTCAGATAACCATAAGAAATTGGGGCCTTTGATCCAACGTTGCTGATCAGATAATTGATAACCATTCAGACCACGCGATCCATCATCAGCCGGGTTGTTCTTGGATTCAACATACCTCCACTGAGCAGGATCTGTTTGATCTCGGATACTTTGCACGCGATTTGCTACAAACACATGGAAACGCTTCGCTTCGTTTCGTATGTACTTCAATACAGTTGTGCTATCGGTCCAGTAGGTCTCACTATCAACGGGATCATCTAGCTCTCTGGAAACCATTCCACCTATTCGAACAGACATAGTCGCGGCTGTAAGCTCGAGACGCGGAATTGTCATGGCTTTAAGTGGGGCTAGGTGGGACTTCCCCATCAGAAACGAACAGTGGATGTTACCCTTGTCATTTTCAATCCGTAGATACGTCACTTGGCCATAACCAATGGCACTTGCGACTGAGAAATGGATTTGCCTTGAAATAACAGTACCGAAATTATCAGGCTTGACACAACGGTCCATTCAGAAGTGCTCCAGTGCAGACAACTGACTTCTCCAATTCTCCCAACGTACGTGAAACTCATCGTCAATCTCATCATCCCAGTCTAACTTTGTACGGCAGAGATCTTGCAAAATTTTCTTTGCAGTCAATAAAAAAGGCGCAGCCATCCCCAGTGGATCAAAAATAGAACAGATGGTGGAAAGAATACCTCGGCGACTGAGTGGCTTGTCCTTGAGGATGATTCGAAACC
Organism: Montipora foliosa; assembly: GCF_036669935.1. Taxonomy (NCBI): domain Eukaryota; kingdom Metazoa; phylum Cnidaria; class Anthozoa; order Scleractinia; family Acroporidae; genus Montipora; species Montipora foliosa. The sequence continues at coordinate 33,884,675 of NC_090876.1, forward strand.
CAAACGTGTCTGATTCGACAGCCCACTGCACCCCAAGGGCTCTTTCAACTGGTAGAAAATTACTGCTTAGGTCCAAAGCTCTCAATCGTTGGGCACGTAAGTCCTGGCACGCTCTCCAACACCCTTCTTCTGTTGACAACAATCTTCGATAGGTTGAAGCCTCCATGAGCACATGCGGAGCGTACACCACGTATTCTCTGAATAGCCTCTTCTTCTGACTTTCTTCCGAGCGTAGACAGTCATCTACATAAAAATTCTTCCTCACTACTTGCCTTAAGGCAAAATCGGCTTGTTTGCATTCCTACCCTTTTTGAAGCAATCGGGGCATTCTGACACATCCAAACGACTGAGCGCTTCTCGTGAAAATACTGGATCTGTGGCAATACCCGCCTCAGTCTTGACAAATGTCACGAAGCTAGTAAACGTGGGGGTGATGCTTCCGGTGACTCAATGTCTACTCGATTCTCTGTGCCATCTGTCTTGGAGGGACAACGGAAGTTTTCTTACCATAGTCTGAATGTTGTGTGGATGGTCTAAAATTGACAGAAACATCAGCTCTGACATCGCGCTCCGACACTGAGTGAGAAACGTAGCAGACCGGTCTAGAGCCTGATCGTCCCCTTGTCTAATGTTAGGCCAGTGATTAACCTTCTTTATGTAAGCGTTCGCAATCTTGTACGGGTCTCCATACTTTTCAACCAAAAGCTTCATAGCCTCTGCGTACCCGTTCTGACTGTCGAGATGGAGGCAACCTTTAATCGACTCTTTCAGGTCCCCTTCCAGGTACTGCTCTAAATAGCGCAAACGTAAGTCGTTCGACTTCAGTTTACTCATTATTTGTGACCCAAACGCTCTGTGCAACCTGAAGAAGTCTAAGGGATTACCGGTGAATTTGGTGATAGTTAGTGCTGGCAAAAGGGTTTGCTGTTGCTGTTCCACCAAGAGCTCGGTTAGTCTGTTTTGCTGACTGAAAACTTCTTGAACACCTTCAGAAGCGTTCTGCCTTTCGCTCCGTTTCATTTTAAATTCAGGAACACATGGGTTAAACGGTGAATAAGGCGCTGCAGTTGGCTCTACTTGTCCACGAGGGTAATATGCCTGAGGAACAGGTGGTGAATGTGGGCGTGGAAAAGGCTCCAACTGTGAACTATGACAGCCCATTAGCGGTGGATGTACGGGTAAAACATCCGGCGTTTCTTCCAAGGCATCATCTTCAAATTCAGCATACGCCCTTTCCCTTGCGTGAGCTACCGCTAGTTGTTCTTCTAAGAGTAAATGCTCTGTTCTTTTCTCCAGTTCTTGCCTACACTCTAACATCGCGAACTTCCCCATCAGTTCGGCCGCTTTCACTCTTTCTTTCGCTCGACCGGCTGCAACAGATGTGGACGATGCCTTTGAGCAGTGGGACGATCCAGAACGCCTCAAACCTTCTGATCGATCATCTAGGCTGTTTAAAATCTTTTCCTTCGCGGAGGGCATCCACTGTTCTGTTGTCTCGATAAAATCAATCATATGACCGCTTTGTAGAGTGTACCAGTCGCTAGCTACGTGAAGGTCTTCTTCAGTTTCAAGGTCATTCATAAGGGTCGTGACCACCTTTTGCACCTCCTCGCTGGCCGCACGAAATGTGGACAACTCGCTTTTAACAGTGTTAACCGTGTCTGTGTTTTTGGTCATTTCGGTGATACGCTCCATATGCCTTTTAACTTTCCCCTGCAGCGTATAACAATCCATCCATCGAAGTCGTGCGACATATCCCGATCCTTCTAAGCGTCGCGTTGGCCTAGATACGCAAACTGTGTCAGCGACAGTCTCCTTCTCTTGATGCTCATCGACGTCAGTTTGTCCGTTGCAACTCCCGGCGTCCATATTCATCCAGAATTAAGGTTTCAAGGAATATTGGGCCCAAAGGCAAAGCTCCAACGCGCTTGCTACATCGACACAGGAACTTTAATTTGATGCTCGCAGTTTATTAACTAAAGCACAGTGATTGTGTAGGGGAATGTTGAGTGTAAAAACTATGAGTTTACCAGTTCAAACCATTACCTATTGTTACGACTTGAATTTAATTTGCTGTCGTTGTCATGTTATTGTCTGTGTAATTTTAAAGAAATGGATTTCGGAAACTTTGTTGAAAAAAATTAGTCTTTTCCCGTTTATTCTTAAGACCATGTTCAAGGGAGATTGCTTTGGGTATATTATTTGTTAAATTTTCATTCAGAAGAAATAATAAAACAACAAATAAGAAAGGAGAAAAATTTTTCTTTCTCTTTTTTTTTTTCTTTGTTTTTTTTTTTTTTAAGCGAGCATCGAATTAAAGTTACTGTGTTGATGTAGCAAGCGCATTGGAGCTTTGGCCCCAATATTCGTTGAAACGTTGTATGACTTTTAAAACGGAACAAACTAAACCAAGACGATAAAACTTATAACGAAACAATGTTGACTCTCCGAAGTACAAAATGAGAATGAATTTTTAAGCAAAGCTGCGAATTTACACTACTGAACTAAACAAAGGCAAAATTATGCAGGGAAAACTAACAGAATAATGATTACGAAAACGACATATAAGCATGAAAGAAAGTAACTTTAAAAACAAAGGCGAACAAAATATTCATTCAAAAATGCGGCAGCAACATCCACTATTCGTTACTTATTCGTGGCATTAAGAGATCAAACAACAAAGCCGCCACTCGCCCAAAACTTCCTATAACACCAACTGTCCTCAATGACATTCGTCGGCAGTTGACGCTCACAAACTCAATCGATGCGACTTTCTGGGTGGCTTGCCTTGTTGCCTTTTATAGCAAATCTACTCCCGCCTTCACGAAGGCTTTGACAAGATAAAAGAACTGGATGAACTTCGAGATGAGCGAGTTCCTGCATCAATATTGAGTAATCAATCAAATCAAACCCCTCTAGATCTAAAGGTACAAGTAAGAGATATAGGCCTTAGATCTTGTTCAATAAGCCCGGGGGGAGACACTTTAGGGATAGGTGTAACAATAGAAGATAAAAGCCGATATGTACCTCTCCCTTAGAGACTGGTTGTAAATGTCACAAACAAGGGGGGCTAACTCTAGGGCAAACTCTTTCAGGAGCTGGTTAGGTATGTTATCAGGGCCGACTGCTTTCGATGTCTGAAGCGATGACAAGGACTTATATGCATCAAATTCTGAAACAGGCAATATCCTATTCCACCCACAAGACCTATGCAACAGAAGTCATCATGACTAGATGGCGCCGTCAACATGATTGTGATGTGAAGGATACTTTGAGTGCTGCATATGAAGTTGTTTATTTGTTTTGGGTCACATGACCTGTTTTTTTTTTAGTATTGTATTTTGTTTAGAAAAGGATTAAACAGTTACTTGAAACCATACTGGTAGCAGAGCGAGGTTCTTGAAAGGAAAACCATGCCAAGAAATCCGAGGAAGAAGAAGAAAGGTCGTGTGACAGAGCAGAAATTGAAGACAGTGCCGGAGCCGATGATGGCCGCCAAGAAATTGCAGACAAGATCCAGGAACGGAAAGTTGCAAAAGCTAAGTCGAAATCGTCGTGAAAAATCAGTTGTTGGATTTATTAGAAGATGCGATCGCAGCGAATCATCGTGAGATTTGTGATTCCTGAAAACTGTTGGATGAGGCACAAGAACGTGTTATGGAGGATCTGTCATCGTTGGCAGAATTGTATTCAATAGCAAGCGATCATAGTGCTCTGGAGAAAACAAGTAGTGAAATGGAGGATATTGAAGAAGAATTTGCTAAGGCTCAAGAATGTTTTCAAGAGTATTTGCATGCCGTCAAAGATAAACTGTCGAGTCAAGCATCAGAATTTTCTGGGAAACTATTGGGAGCTGGAAAGCCGCATTCATGGCTTGTGTTGACAATGCGGAGTATAAGTTGTTGCAGTTGAAAAAGTACCTGTCTGAGAAAGCATTGAAGGCGGTCAAGAGCCTGGGTCATTCACTGGAAGCCTATGAAACAGCTAAGAGCACATTAGAGAGAAAATATGGTGGACAGCGTCGTCAGGTCAATTTGTATATGGGGGAATTAGACCAGTTCCGACCTATTCGTACTAGTAATGCTGAAGATTTGGATAGATTAGCAGACCTGCTAGATGTGATCATCATTAATCTCAAAGAAGCTGGAAGACACAAGGAACTTGCTTATGGGTCTTTGTACATTAAGATACCGAGAAAATGACCATGTTGATGCTTGCTAATTACAACAGATGGGTGTCTGAAAATAAGAAATCAGAGATGAGTTTCAGACTGTCGTTGACATGCTGATTGGGATAGACTATGCGGAACTGTTTTATTAAATTAAGGCGTTTGTGGGAAACCTGGTGAACCTGTGGCCCAACTGAAACCATTGGGCTGGACATGCATCAGGGCGGCGGTTGTGATTGCTGGTGGTACACCTTCGACCCATCTTAACAT
>NC_090876.1:33896612-33899112 GCF_036669935.1 Montipora foliosa
CACAGGCTGGATACAGATACCTTCTTGAATGTATTCTTCTGTATGACAAATCGAAGAGGTCTACCAGAGGAGATGATATCTGACAACAGGAGTAATTTTGTTGGAGCCAAGCGAGAGCTGAGGGAGCTAGTTGCACGACTGGACCAAGACAAGATTGCAAGTTCCGTTTCAAATAGAGGTGGTGGCTCCTCATTTTGGTGGGGTCCATGAGACAATGATTAAAGCAGCCAAGAGAGCAGCATATGCAATATTGGGGAGTGTGGATGTTACAGATGAAGAATTAGCGACTGCCTTTACGGGTGCCGAAGCTCTTATTAACTCCAGGCCGTTAACGCACCAGTTAGCAAACCCCATAGATGATGTACCACTCACGCCCAATCACTTCTTGTTCGGACAAGTGGGGGGTCAGTTCGCTCCAGAAACAGTTGGCAGTAGCCAATTTAGCCAGCAAAAGCATTGGAGGCTACCAACACTCAACCGTAGGACAAAGTGGCGGAAGGAACAGAAAGACATCCAGGTCAATGATGTTGTGCTAGTGATTGCCCCAGACATGCCTCGTCGACATTGGCCCCTGGGCAGAGTTCAAGAGGTTTACCCTGGAAAGGACAGGCATGTTTGAGCAGTGAAAGTGCAAGTGGGTCGTAATGCCTTGATAAGACCAATCGCCCGGATTTGTCTGTTTGAATGTGTCACAGAGGAAGCACCAGCCAGGAGACAAGATGAACACTGTGAACACTAATGTTATAAGCATTTAGAAACACTGAGAGCCCTTTGAACCATACTAGGAACACTGAGAACATTAAGTATAAATGTTACGGGTTCGATGAGCCAATCGCCCATCGAGAAGGGTCGTTTGAGTGCTGTATATGAGGTTGTTTTTTTTTTTTTGGGTCACACGACCTACAAGAAAAAGAAAAAAAACGTTTTGGGTCGTTTTCGGACCACAAGGGTTTTTTTTGGAGTATTGTCTTTTGTTTACAAAAGGATTAAACGGTTACTTGGAACCAGATTGAAATAGTACCATGTTCCGGCTTTCACAATTTTGTTTTTGCACAAGTACCTTTCTTTGACGTCTATTAATCTTGACAGTTGGACCAAATACCTGCATGATTACAATGATTTTATTATAGTACAGTGTTTACGCTATGTTTGGCCAATCAAATCAGTCAGACGTGTTGCCAAGTTCCACATGGCAAAATCATCCTTCTTCAGTCTTAAGGACTATTTGGTTGAGGAACTTATCCATAGAGAATTTATTGGACTTTTCACTTGCAACCCGTTCTCCTGTCCTTGTGTTCTGTCACCATTACAGACTGTCCCCCAGTTTTCCCGACAGTGCATCAGTTAACTCAGGAATTCCAAAGGATAGTTACTTAAATGTTGACTATAAGTTACAACTTCCAAGTGTTGATACATGTCTTCAATTCATTTGATCACATGGGTCACGTTGTTTCACCTCCAAGAAAGACCTGGCACGCTCTCTCAGAAGGGAAAACACTGCAGAGGTGGAGCTAGATTACTTTTTTTTACTACCTTTCGTGCAAGTGGTCAACCTAATCCAAACCTACGTTTATGTCTGCTATTTCTTTGTCTACTCCGCCTATTACTACTTGCTACTGCTGTGATATTACATCCTAACTAGGTTATGAACATTTCTATTACATTGGATTGATGTACACGCAACTGCTATTGTTATGATCTCTAAGGATCTGTCATTAAATCTGCTTTAATATTCACGTGAAGTTCGAATGATCTATTGCCTCGCACTATGCTACCCCTGTTTTTGTTGAGATTTGGATTACATGTATTCTCGATCTCCAAATTTCAGCAATTGCATTAGTTCGAATTTGATGGTGAGATTTGTGCAGGCCACAAATTGTGAAGGAATTTGGCGAATTTGCTGTGTCAGAACACGTCTCACTCAATTAGTGTTATCACTTGCGGCGCCCGCGATCTTGTCTGACAACCAGATGTCCGTCTATTGTTGTCATACAATAATTGAGTAACTGTTACCCTTACCTTCATCTACCATAGCCCATGAGGAGCTTAAACCGACTCAGGAATTCTCTGGACATCTCCTGACAGTGTAGATATCCGTCAACAAAGGCTAAGAACTTAACACGAAAGGAGTTTCGTATTCAGAAAAGTGTTAAAGCATTCAGGATCGATCAGATTGTACTGTGAACTTACGTTAAGCAGAAAAAAAATGACCATATTTAGGGGCGAGGTGAATTTTGCGGGAAAGACAAATCCATTTCAGTTCACTTGCGCACATTGACAGTGGCGGTTAGTGCTGGGACACGGAATCATTTTTGGTTCTCTGTGGTGAAAATTACTCTGAAGTTCAGAGCCATTTAGATACTGCTGGACACAAATATGCAGCAATGGATAATGTCCGCTATGCTGGTGTAGATACTCTAATTAAACGAGGTGTTAGCTGGAAAGATGTTGTCCAAAATGTTGAAGACAAACTTAACAGTTGAACCAGGTAAAGTATACC
>NC_090876.1:33906612-33909112 GCF_036669935.1 Montipora foliosa
TTAAAGTGATTGTACTGTATTTCACTGCTCATCCTTTAATGGAGAGACCACTGGTTAAGTAAAACGCCATTAAGAGTCAAATGGTGACAATCAAAAGACGTATCTGGTAAACTCCGGGCAGATACCCGGTAAAGAGATAAACTGTTAAAGTAAAGGAAATATTTCCGTATAGCATCCAAAAATTCCAAAAAACACTGCACTCAAATAGGCCCTGCCCTCAAATAAATGTCGCTCTTGAGGTGTGAACAATTAACCACGGTGCTTATTCGAGTAAACGTGGTATTGTGAAACAATTATTGAGTTTACAATGTTTATTTTAAAAGTAAATACAAAAGGTTAAAAAAGAAGAACAAAAAGAAACGTTGAACGCAAGGTCTCTCAGTTCATCAAGGCACATGACAAGAAGTTAAAAGGAATCACTAAAAACACTTGAGTTCCTTCACTCACAATGACACAGTTGTTAACATCTCATCTTATAAGCTGTGTGACGAAAACTTGATATTTTGAAATTTGGTCTTACATTTGTCATAAAACCTCCGCATGTAAGCGAGAGTCAAGTATTCACGACATTTGAACTTCTTCATGGCGACCTCAAGAGCCATCTTTCAGATAAGAGCAAAGCCAATGAGGTCCGGAATTAGATACAGCGTCTAGCCACCCGTTATGTGAACTCTTTTAAGCCTTCAATGAATGACTTAAAGAAACATAACAAAAACATCATCATCCTGAGACCAGATACTGTAAGGGGAATGGAGTCGTAGTTCTTGACAAGGTAGATAACAATAAAGCTATGAGTGACATTCTAAATTTAAATTTAAATTTCCTGATCTCACCCTACGTAGGGAAGGTCAGTTACAGCAGTTTTAACGTAAACATAAGAAAAACAGCCTCTTAGATTGTAACACCTATCGTGAAATCTATCCTACTGGTTTGCAACCAGCTAGGTTATATGGTCTACCTAAATTGCATAAAGTCAAAGATCCCAAACTATCACACCTCCTTTCAGACCCATTGTGTCAGCGGCAATAGGCACTTACAATTACAACTCAGCTAAGTATCTTTGTGCTTTGCTTAAACCCCACATATCTTCAGAGTTTTGTGCAACATATACGTTCTCTTTTGTCCAAGAGATTGCACAGCTTGATTTCAGCGACAAGTTTCTAGTTTCCTGTGATGTCACTAGCCTTTTTACAAATATCCCTTAATCTGAGACGATTGATTTAGCTGTCAATGCCATAATTGATGGTGAGCTTCATCTTAAACAACTCTTCAATTTTGCTACTAGCCACACTCATTTTCTATTCAATGGTTGTTTTTTACGATCAAATACATGGAGTGGCAATGGGTTCACCTTTAGCCCCTGTATTAGCCAATTTCTTCATGGGTCATTATGAAGGGCTTTGGTTGGAAAAATTTACCGGTACCCAAGTATTATATTATCACAGATACATACATGACATTATTTGCTGTTTTCAAAATTCTCATGATGCAGATGTGTTTTTTCAATACCTTAAGGGCCCACTGACGTATTTTTTGGGGTGCGTTGCTAAGGATGTAATGGTTAAGTAATTTGAGAGAATTTGGCATTATTTTGGTCAGTTTCCGACATTTGTAAGCCAATGACCCTAAATATGACGTCACAATACCACGCCCATGGTCACGTGACCAATAAAAAAAACTCTAAATTTGTCTCTGTGCTAAGCAATTTGGGTATTTAATCGATGGTTTGATAATTTGTATTCGGTTTTGCATCCAGCCAAGCATGGTTTTCCTTTTATTTTGAAAAATGTTCTTTTTAAAGACATAAACGATACTGAAATACCCATAACTTTTTCAAAAAAGAAGATTTCAAAAAATCAATGCTTAGCTATATTCTGTATTTGGGGGTGAAACGTGCCATGTAAAAAAATTAATTCAATTTAAAACCCCCGGAAATTTAGCTTTTTTCTCAAACCGGAAGTCAGTTCGTTTACGCACGAGGAAGGGCGAGGAAAAACCTTTGATGGAAACAACAGTTTGTGCAGTGACTTTTGCTTGTGAGTGGGTTTTCTTGTCAGCTCATGATATGATGACGTCAGTTACCAGAAGAAATATTTTACTTCCTTAGCAACACGCGAAAAATCCGTCTGTGGGCCCTTAACATATGCCATCCCAACATTAAAGGAGAACTGAAGGCTAGAGGATGAATTTTTTTTGTGTCTTATTATTGTCGAAATATAACGTTCTTTCTTGGGAACGACGCCTAAGGGCGAAGACACAAAATTAGCGAAAGCGGGAGATGAAAATGGACCGACAGTGCGGCCGGCCGGCCGACCATTCTTTGTCAAGTTTTGTGGATAAAACCTCAAGTTGTTCATCCGTGCTGCGCAAATTAGGCGCTGTTTGCACCAGCAAACCCAATGCGGAAGCCAAGAGAAAAGCCATGGATTAAAAAAATTTTGAGGTTAGGGTCATAGGGGGACAATAAAGACTCAAGTACTGACACTCTTACGGGTGTAAC
>NC_090876.1:33911612-33921612 GCF_036669935.1 Montipora foliosa
GAATGCTCGAAGCGACATTTCTGCTCTCACTGCAGGGAGTGGAGCCATAATGTGCGAAGCGGGCTGAACTTTTCTTCTTCGGCAAACCATGCATGCTCTTTCGCAATCACGAATCTCTTCTCGAGCTCCAGGAATCCAAAACCTAGCAGATAACATTGCTAAAACCGGATTTGTCCCTGAATGATTGCTGTCTTTATGTAGGCGTTCAACGATTAGTCTCGTTACTTGATGCTTTCTTGGAAGGATAATAGGGTGTCGAGCTTCCCAGGAAATATGTTCTGCCAATCGCAAACGGCTGTTTCCATGTAATAGTCCATCACTTCCTAAAATGGGAGAGATTGGTAAAATCTTTGATCGTGTAGGTAAAGTTTCTCCTTTGCGAGCTCGTGAGAACTCCTCAGGGTAGGACTCTTGTTGTACTTGACGAAGAACCATAACCTCAACATCATTGATCTCCTCTACTGTTAAGGGGCCTTGAAGTTTTGCCACCTTTGAGCCGTTTTGAACAAAACGAACAACGTAGGCCAAAACACGAAGAAATTTAAACCAGTCTGAGAATCGCCCTGGATCAAGTCTTGTGTCTTTCCACTTCAATTTGGGCATGGCTACTTCTCTTTCAGAAGAGTTAAGAAGTGTGACCCTGAACTTTAGTTTCTTCTCCACGTCATCTGAACAGAGACTGGGCAGGGGCACTTGGGGCCACATTTGCTCTGGCTGACTCAAATACTCAGGACCATTCCACCAGGTCTGGTCGTTGACCAATGAATCTGCTGGCATCCCCCTACTCAATTTGTCGGCACGATTAACTTTGGTTGGTGCATAGCGCCACTGCGCAGGATCAGTTTTGGTCTGTATTTCCCCAACCCTGTTTGAGACAAATGGCTTGAACTGACGGGAATGTCCACATACCCAATGCAAAACATCCAGACTGTCAGACCAGAAGACCCACTTATCCTTTGGAAGACTGAGCGTCTGCCCCACTGTTTCGGCGATTCGTAAGCCAACAATAGCTGCCATCAGTTCCAGTCGGGGAACACTAATGGATTTCAGCGGTGTAACCTTTGCCTTTGACATCACAAAACGAACTGTTGTACTTCCTGACTGATACTCGTGTCTCAGGTAAGCTACTGCACCATATGCCTCCTGTGATGCATCTGTAAATATATGCAGTTGTGAATCTATGACTTGTTCAGACTTCTTCAGAGATCTTGGTACCTTGACCCCAGACAAATCTGGAAGCTCTCTAAACCATGTCGATGCTGCCTTGGCAAGATCAACTGGTAGCTTTTGATCCCAGGTTAGGCCAGCAGTCCACATTGCTTGCAATATCATGCGAGCTCTGATGGTAAATGGCGATACTAGTCCCAAGGGGTCAAAAAATGTTGATGTCCGACTCAAAAAGCTTCTCTTTGTCCAGTTAAAGCCATCTGGTGATGGGTGCACCACAAAAGTAAACTGATCTGAGTTTGACTCCCAGGAAATCCCTAGAGTTTTAATGACTGGCAAGACTTGTGCTTCAAGATCCAAATTTGCGACACAATGATCCTTTGGTATCACTTTCAGAACCTCTTCACTGTTAGAGAGCCATTTCTTTGGTGTCATACCAGCTCGCTTCCAAAGCGTAGTGAGATCATTGTGCAGCCTGATAGCTTCTTCAACTGTCTCCACAGAATCTAGGCTGTCGTCCACGTAGGTACTTTCGCATACAGTTTCTGCTGCTCTGGGGAATTCATCGGAGTTTAACTTGGCATTGTGCTGAGCCACCAATTGAGCCAGATAAGGCGATGCATTGACTCCGAACACGACTCGAGTAAACTCGTACACTTTGGGTGGATCATTCTTGTTCATGTCTCGCCACAGAAATCTATGAACTGATCTGTCAGCTGGCTGCAGATGTACTTGAAGATACATCTCTGTAATGTCGCATACTAGAGCTATTGGTGATCGTCTAAACCTGACTAGAACATTGATGAGCTCATTTTGCAATTTGGGCCCTTGGTGGAGAACATCATTTAGTGACACCCCTTTATACTTGGCCGATGCGTCGAATACAGGTCTCACTTTGCTTGTACTCTTGTCTTGTCTGACAACAGGAAAGTGGGGAAGGTACCAGACCTTAGTTACTTGTTCCTTCTCAGACTGAACTTCACAAATGTATCCCTTTCTCTCATATCCATTGATTACCTCTTGATAAGCTGCTGCTATCTCAGGCTGCTTTGCCAATTTACGCTCTGTACTCTCTAAACGAGTTAAAGCCATGGTGTAGTTGTCTTCAAGGGATGGGGCAACAGATTTCCAGGGCAGTCCCACCACGTATCCTTCGGAAGTTTGTTTGAGGGTGGCCAGAACAGTTTTCTCAGCTTCTTTGTCTTGAGGACGAACCAGTGAACATGATTGAGGTTCCTCAATCTCCCACATCTGCTTAATCAAAGCGTCCAGTTTTCTTTCCTCCCCAATGAAGAATGACATGTGATTAACTTCATTTTCTGAATTTTCCTGGAATAAGCCAATACTTGTCCATCCAAGAGGAGTTAACCTTGCGATGGGTTCACCAGGGTTGCCTTTAACTTCCTTTAATGAGCAATGTAGGTCTGACAGGTCCAACCCTATTAACATGTCAATAATGGGACGTCTGCCCAGTGATGGAAACCTTATTCCTTTCAGATGCGACCAGTTCTTCTTTTCCACCGCCCAGTTTATGGCGCGCATATTACCAGTAACGCGTTTTGTTGTCTGGGCTGCAACCTCTTTTTTCACACGACCATCGCAGCTCTCTAGCTCAAATTTAACTGATCGGCTTCTAAGCTGGGCTGTGGTGTCATTCAGGAGTTGGACATTCAATGAAACTGGCTCACCTTCCAACCCTAGGGAATCTGCAACATCCTCATTTACATAAGTTCTAGTACTTCCATCATCCAGCAAAGCATTAACGCGCATTGACTTACTTCCATTCTTCAGAATGACTGGGACGGTCCTCAATGGGAGATATTCTGTGCTTTTAGAGAGCGAAGCCACAAATGTTTCTGCTCCAGGCTCCCCTTCCATGGAATTACTTGTGAGCGCGGGTTTGCCACTGAAATCTCCCGAATAAAGAAAACATAGCTTATGCACTGGGTATAAATGGAATCGATGGAGTCACAAAGTTAACATATCATCAATTACACGCAACTGTGACATCGACTGCTGTGGCCAAGATGCCTTGATAACAGGAGGGTTCAAAATGATCCGAACGTATGTGACCTCTCACGCGAAAACGTTCCTTGCGGTATCCGTGCAAACGGCAAAACGCGCGGCAAGTGGACAGATAAAAACGGGTAGGAAAGTCGTTCTCACGGGTGGCATGAACGATCGAACGACCAGAGAAAATTTTGCACGGATGAACCGCACGACTGAACGACTGAAGAAAACTTAAAAACGGTAAGGTTGCACGACGGAACAGCCGAGCAACTTTTGGCGATGAATGAGGTTAAACGGCATTGAACATTACGAACGACACACCGGGTTATTGAAATAACAATCGAAAACATTGCAGGACGCACAATTAACAACAATAAGATGAATTGGTTAATCTTCTGTGTGAAATCCGAATGGAAAAATAAGGAATATGGCTAATATTACGTTGTAAATCATGAATCTCTTTTGATTGAAGAAAAGGAAGTGTTTCCTTCGGGGAAAAACAACAGGTGAAAACCAGACTTTCCTCTGTGTTACACGTTAACTCGCGGTTACTATCACTGTGGTTACTCGGACGATGCATATCGCAATACAGTACTTAGACATCTTCGTCATAATAGAAACATTGCCGTTTGCAGATAGTGATAATTTTCCACTACATTTATTTTCAGTACTAAAAGAGACAATATTTGTGAAGACATCTTGAACAGATCATTATTAATTTCAATAAGCTTACATCCACAGAATGAGTTGTAAGAAAATTGCAACCATGTATTGCAACCTGAAACTTGCCGTAAATGTTCCTTATAAAGCCCTTTTGTCTCAATATTACGTTGTTACACCATTTTATATAAAATATTGCGCGGCGATTTAGATAGAGATCTTTATAAGACATTTATTTATCGGCCCGAGTGCGTAGTAGTTCATCAAATTTTGTCCAGTCCAGCGGATCACGACAATCGCGAAACCAACATCCCATGACTCCTGACTCCCGACAGAAATTTGCATAAAATGGTAGAAAGTCCTCGTAAGGATTGGTACTGTTTACTTCGATAGGCTGAAAACAGGAAATTTGAAACAGTTAGACTGTCCTCCATTTTTCGTTGTATTGGAACATTTTGACATTTTGGCGCTGAGGAAATTCATGTGTAAACTGAACTCACACAAATGCAAACACAAGCTATACCAACCTTTTTGGAACACACCACCTTCTTTTTCGGAGTTTCGATAAGCTTTGTGGCCGCATATAAATTATTGGAACATACACGCGGAATCCGGCAGTTCTGTTCCAGTTCAGTTAGATAAGCCCAGATCCCAAAAATGCTAATTCTTCAAGGTACGGCAGTTCTCGAAAATCACAAATATCTTGGCGGGCAGAAATTTAGAGATTTTGCTGCTAGATTCGGCATGTCCAGAGGATAAAACAATCTCTCCCCTGTGATAAAGTAGGCAGGGAAAGGACAAATAACAAATCTCAGACAAAGAAGGATTTGAGGTTAAGGTTTACAGTATTTGGTTTCTTTTAATAACTTATGGGAATTTTATGAATAACATAAAACATGCATAGCAGATAGGGGTCACACATGGTCACGCATGACTTGGTTGAGTCGTGCGGACAGTGTTGGGCTGCATACTGTCAACTATTCCACCGTTTTTGGGAAAGTTTTTGTGTTAAACTCGAGTCTCTTTTAAAAAGCATATCGATCATCGAAATGTTGACAACAAAGGCAGAAAGACTCTGAAAAAAGCACCATGTCATTAGGGCCTCGGCAACTGTAATGTTAACACTCTAAGGAGTTTAGAAAGCTCACCCGCTCTGAAAAGGTCGAGTTATTCAATCGGCTCAAAAATTTTCCTGCGTACTTCTGCCGATGTTTATATGAGCCGTGCTCACGGGTGGCGAGTATTTTTAAACGGATACCCAAGTGTTTGAATGCCTGACTTTTATTTTTGCACGGGAAGTTGAGTCAAGTAAACGACATGCCGTTCTTACGGCTTACGTAGAGCTTTGAACGACTACCGGTGAAAAACGACTTACCGTAAGGAATGATTTCGCGTGAGAGGTCATTTTAAACAAGGAAGCGCTGAAAACTTATAACTCTTTTGGTGTCTGAGAGTTCTATTAGAACAGCCCACAATAGCGCACTGAACCATTTTTCAAGTTTCCTGCGTTCAAGTAAGTGTGTGCAATGACGTCACCCTTAGCGTCCAAGCCTGCTATCATACAGGCAAAATGGCGGACTTCCATCGAGCGATCAATACGGATCTTTCTGGTCTCATAAAATGTCAAAATGTAAGGAACCCCTCAAATACTCGAATATTTCCTTTAACTAAATCAGGCACTACAAATTTGGTGAAGGAAAAAATACTCCATTTTTATCTTGAGTTCTCCTTTATGTTTACAATGGAAACAGAAACAGATGGCAAATTGCCTTTTTTAGATGTATTATTATCCAAACAGAGATCATGTAACAATAAATGTTCTTGTATCACTTTTTTCTTTGAAAAAAGACTTACACCGGTCTACTTACAAATTTTTTCAGTTTTACTCCCTTTCAGTACAAATTAGGGTTAATTAAAACTCTCATCGACAGGGCATATACATGTAAAATTAACAATACTACCCAGGGTTTTCAAAATGATATCAATACTCCAACTACTATTTTGAAACGTAATATGTTTCCCAGTTGGTTAATTGACAAGTCCATTCAAGGTTATCTTAGAAATGTTACTACAAAAGTAGCCCCTAAAAATGATGTATCCAACCGTCATTTTTACAAACTACAGTACCGTGCAAATGTAAGTTGACAGGCCCTCAAAGCTCGAGGCTCGATCTCCGAAACTCAATTCTCGAAGTTCGAGTCGAGTTTCGAGACGTTTGAGGGCTTTCGAGAAGTTTTCGAGACAATTTTAGAGACTCTCGAGTGGAGAAAACAAAGGAGTTTTCACGTGATTAATTTTTCATACATCTCTTCCTGTCTATTTTACATGGCTTTTATTTTATCTTACTGTTGGTTTCCATCATTTTTCGTGTTCCTCAGAAACTCTGGCAAGGCATGTAGGTGTCTCCATTGAATTATTTTGCGTACTTTTGAAATAAAAACCAAGTGCTTCCCCAGCGTTGTAAGTCTCGTGATATCATCGATTGGCCGCTTTGTGCCCCCATTGTTGATTTTAACTTGAATATTTAATTACCCCTCTGCCGTGTATTCACACAGAAACTAGTTAGACAGGGCATTTTGCACTTTGTGCCCCCAAAACGTATATGGAATGAATTTTTCCATCAGTTCACTTCACAGAAAAAGTTGTGCCCAGAAAGGCGTGATATGCGCTGACATGATTTTTTGTCTCTGTGTTCATATAACATGTCAGTCAATCGCGTTGAAAGTCAACGAATCTGTTTTGTTTTATCTTACTACATGTAGCTTCAAGTCTTGTATTTTTCAGTTTTTTTTATTCAAAGAAAAAGAGATTATTTTTGCTTATTTTTTGATAATACATTTACCTGTGCAAAACAAAGTGTTCATTTTTATTAACGATAATTTCTTACACGACCTCAGTTACACTTAAAAATAAATACATGTCAAAATAAAAACGCGTGTCTACTTTTACAGTTCTTAGTTACTAATGGCCAGATGCTTTTCCTTCCCGCTCAACAACGACTGGCAACACCTTCTGCAAATGCCCGATGTATCTTGAACACTTCTCCACATCCACCCTCTCGCTCCAAAATCTCTCGATGCCACCCATGACCTCTTCTTTTGTTTTTGGTTTAACTTGGTTCCGAAGGAAATGCTTTAGTTCGTGCCAAAGCAACTCAATGCATTTGATTCGGCACTTAAATGTGCACAATGATTTTCAGCTGATGAGAGTCTCTAGGTCACAAAGGATTTGGAGTGGTCCACGAAACACTTGCCTTCTTTAACGCAGGAAACTGAACAGACTGAAGACCCTCCGCAGCCAAAAAAGACGACGCATTGTCGCAGAGTAAGCGTTCACTGTTATTGTACTACTCCATCCAGATAAAAGATTCATCTCTTATTTTATTCGTTTGGGCCCGGTTCAGACGCCGTACTTCACATGAGCCGAATCAAATTTATTGAGTATGGTGTCTGAATTAATTCAGAAGGACAGGTTTAATTCCCATCGGCTAAGCAACTTTTCCTGCCTGGCTTACTCGGAAATTACGGCTGTGGAGTGGCTTTGATCCAGACGCCGTACTTCACATGAATTACAACTTTGCAGTTTTATTCAGTCATAGTAAGCCTCTTGTAAATTAGTTTCGGCGCAATCAATTCAGCCAGGATTAATTAATTTGTGTCGGTCTAAATTCGAATTTGATTCGGCTCATGTGAAGTACGGCATCTGAACAGGGCCTTTGTGTAACAATTCTTGCGTGTCTGTGAAGTTCGTCTAGTAAAAAGACATTTATTCTGTGCATGTTTTGTTTGCTCGATGCATGTTCATGTGGTAACCGGTCATGTTTCATAAAACGTTAATTGAATTGGTGCTGTTCTCGAAATTTTGTTTGGTGATTTTTATTCTATGAGCCCTAATCCCGTTGTTTTACGCATCGGCAAAGCAACCGGGGTAAAACTTTACTCCACCACTGAATGATTCCCTTGTGTGATTTTTAATTCATGCTTTGTGTTTTGGTTTGCATGATACTCTGCCCAATTTGTTGTTTACGCATCGCAAAGGCAGGGCAGGGTAGAGGCCAGTTTAGGTCTTGCCGATAAATCTAACCATGTAAATTCTGTAAAACGTGGAATTGAGAATAGTGATTGCTTATATCCGGGATTATATTACCACTCGTGATTTCCCTACCAATTTGGTTTACAAAGATATTATTGATTAGCGTGGCTGAGTTACTGTTGACCCTCGTTGGTTTATCAATTGTAGGAATAAAAGAATAACTTTGCAACGAAAGTAAGACGTTTTTAGTAAAGTTGCAGGTTTCAGCATTGAGGAGGTTTATGTTGAAGTCTCCCAAGACAGATTGGCTTGCTTGAGTTGCTAAGTTTTTCTAAGGTTTCATCAAAATATGTCTGAAATCTCTCAGGGGAGTTGTGCTGCCTATAAATTACACCACAGATAATGTTACTTTTCCTTTCAAATTGTAATTCAAGCCACAGTGCTTGAAAAGCGTGTGAGGAGGTTTTTTCAATGACTCGATACTTTACATTTTCATCAATAAACATTCCAACACCTCCAGCAGCAAGAGGTGTCGGGACAAATTTAAAACTAT
This sequence comes from Montipora foliosa, assembly GCF_036669935.1. Taxonomy (NCBI): domain Eukaryota; kingdom Metazoa; phylum Cnidaria; class Anthozoa; order Scleractinia; family Acroporidae; genus Montipora; species Montipora foliosa. The sequence continues at coordinate 33,920,035 of NC_090876.1, forward strand.
AGCCAGGAATACTTGGTTGATAATCAGACTGATCATTTTCAGTGACTCTGGTTTCAGTTATTCCTATAATATTAAAAGGATATCCAAGCTCATTAAGAAGATGAGTCTGGAGATTTTCAAAATTGCGCTTTAGGCTTCAAACATTCGCATGGAACAAAGAAAACATATTATCGGTATCGTGAAAACTATTTTTCATCGTGTAAAAACTATGAGGAGAAAATACCTGCTGTGAATTTTTAGATCTACGAGATTTTGGTCCGGGTTGATATCACTAGATGTGTTTAGGCTGAATAAATGATGGTCATGAAAACTGGAGAGCTTTTCTAGGCATTTTTTGGTTGGAAGAGAAGTAGTGTTGAGATTATTAAATTGGCCGTGGAGCGGTACAAAATGGTTGACACCAAAAAACGGTAACTCCCGGATCAGAGATCTCACAGTTTTACGATATTCATCGTCATTCATCATTTGATGAAGTTATAAAAGGATACATTATCAGTCAGCGAAGCCTTGTGAAATCAGCAACGTTTCGTATATTCAATGCTTGGGAGCTGCCGTCCTTCCATAGATAAACGCAAGAGTTTAGATGTTTTTCCCTTTGCATTTCTTCGCTTCGGTGAAGATATGCTGCATCTTCGGCATCAAATGGTCGAATATCCTGACATATGAAAGAGAGACTCCCTCGCCAAATCCCAAGGAGCTGTGGTTTGCGTTACATGCGTCGGTTTTGTCGAGCCATAACAGCTTCCTTCGACAATCTTCTGACAAACTTGCAAATTATCGGTTTCGGCACTCCTAAATGTCTGCAAATCTTAAAGGAAGCAGTTGGAGAAAAATAAATCAAAATTTTTGCATCGCATAGTATCGTGTAAATATTTTTAAGCTCAAGTTTGTTTGCATTTGGTATGTTCGGTTGAAGACTTTTGCCGCGTCTTCCTGTTTACCGCAGATCGTTCGCAACGTGCATGAAGGCTTGACTTGTTGTGAATGTGTTTCCAAGAAATTTTAGCATCTGGATTGAGGCTCTTTATCAATAGTGTCCTGGTAATTAGGCAGTTACAGTATTGTGAAAAAGTAATGAGAGCGAAATGCGTGAATTTCGTTCTTTGTCCCTGCGAACTTTCGACGATTTCGCTCGAAAATTCGAGCGTCGTTTCGCGATGTTTCCAGCGTAATTTCACTAAAACAAAGAGAGAAAATTCGCCGCATTTTCGAGCCCAGTACGAAAATTCGCTAAAACAAAGAGAGAAAATTCGCCGCATTTTCGAGACCAGCGCGAAAATCAAAAGCGTAATTTCGCTTGTTGTACGCGAAATTTCGTAGTGTGGTTTGTAAACATCGATCACATATCGATCGGCTATTCAGTTTTGTAAACAACAGCAGTCACTTTGACAGCACTTTGATGATCAGTACATTTATTTTGGAAATAGTTCAGTAGTTGTGTCCATTTCAATTCTCTACAAAATTCGCCCTTTGTAATGTGTTTTAATATACTTTTTATTCACCTTTCTCGCCAGAGAAGACTCGACAAAACATGCAATTTCAATCCTTTGGTTGTGAGGACAAACTGTTGTCGACAAT
>NC_090876.1:33924112-33931612 GCF_036669935.1 Montipora foliosa
TCATGTATTGAATCCATCGCAATCTGAGGCATATTGTTCGAATCCAATGCTGGATCAGTATTAAATTAACAGTGTTATTATTCTTTTTGCCTTGAATGTGTATATTTTATTGCTAATCGGTAGTTTTGTTGATAATCGTTATTGATATATCAGATGCAAATTCGCCATGTCAACGGTGAAATACACCAGTGGATAATTGAGCAGTTGGACCGTCATGAAGAGACGATGGCAGCAGATATTATCCGAATGAAGTCCTCAAAGATCTGAGCCATGGAAGTCAGTTAGAGATCACTGGGCTTCCACTTTCATTTGCTGCAGTCATTGTTTGTACTGAGTGAGCAACATTTGTTCTCCTCTCTGTTTGAATTTTTTCTCTTAAATGTTTTTGGAAGTTGTCCAGGAAATATTGATCTTATACCAGATAACCGGTGGCTGAAATGATTTTGTCTTTTAAAGCTTATGTCGGGGTCAAACGTTCCTGGTATTGACCAAATGAGCAAGCTGTCTGTGTGCGTGACTCGATTGCAACGGTTGCAGCAGAGTCTTTGTTCATTAACTGATTTGGCACAAATTGTATACAGAAAACAATAGTATTTTTTTCATATTGTTATAAAAATACAAACGTCCAGGCCATTTTTACAAGAACAAAGAATCAAAGACAATAAAAGTATTTAAGGATGTCTGTTTTGTATTTGAATCCCTGTTGCTGTCGCGACTCGGGACGCACTGGGTTAGGAAACTCGATTATCTTTGTGCAGTGCTTTGCTTTATTCATTGGAAATTAACATTTCTATTCTTCAAGCCAACTATTCCTCTGTTCGCTTGAAGGAAAGGACACAAATTCTCTTTTATTTTCTCCCGAGTGGCTACATCAAGCAGAATGAAAAAAGCATGCCATTCGACAGAGAGTCTTTAAAGTTGTAGAGTTTCTTGTCCAAAATTCTGACAGACATAATTATTGTGATAGCCTTGCCAAAATGCAGGTCAGCATGAATATAAAATATATATTGAAGCTCAGCAGGGACCAAAGGTCTGGGATTGGTAGAATTAAATTTTTTTTTTGGTTTGTGGGAAGGTGATGTACCAAGAAAATCTTATGGATCAGGGCTTGAAATTAGCGAAAAAATCCAGTCGCAATTTTGCAAGAAAATACGAAAATGTAGTCGCAATTTCGCAAAATTTAGTCGCAAAATCGTCGCGCTGCATTGTGCGGTGTAGCAAAACAAAATATGAGCCCACAATACTTGTTTTGAAAGAAACCGCTGAAAATGGCGAATGATATCGAAGGAATAGATTTGTGCACGTAACATCGCAGCGAAATTACGCTACATTTACGCTATCTTCAGATTGCAAGAAAACTCATGGCGAGAAACAAAGAGCAGCAAACTGGCAACTGCTAACCTTTGTTTCGAAAGAGCGAAGATGAAACCAAGTCGCAAATTTGCGACTCCTCCAGATATTTTAGTCGCAAAGGGAAAAAATTCAGTCGCAAATGCGACTGTATTGGTCGCAATTTCAAGCCCTGTGGATAGTGGTGAAAAAGGTAACTGTTGCTTCATGTTAAGAATGTTGTTTTTGTTTCTTAAAGTTAGAGTAATTGGTTGTCAATTAGGTTACCTTGGCTTCTCTGAGTGTTCTTTTAAGCTGCCGAACTTCTGCACGGAGATTTTCCACTTCTCCCTTCAGTGCTTCAAACTCTGCCGTGAAGTGTGAGGCAAAAGATTCCCAGTCTTCACTTCTTCTTCTATTGCTGCTTTGAGCTAAAGTGGGAGGACTCATCTCTAAAAGCTCATAACAGTCATCCTCAAGCAGGGATACATACTCTCCTTTCTTCTGTGTGTGGTGATGTGGTGGTGAGAATGCATTCAAAGATTGCAGTGGTGAGTTTGCATCCCATGTTTGCTGTGGTGTTCTGTTACCAGTTAGCAGTGGCATTCTCTGTTATATGGGCTCTGATGTTCTTGTGGCAGCTGGGATTACTGATTGGTGCTGTTGGTATGCATGTGTGGGTGATGGTGTTCTATTTCCAGAGTGAAGTGGACTTGTCTGTAGGTTGTGTGCATTGTTGGTGTGTGATGATGTATTACTAACTGTGTGCATTGCTGCCATCTTTTGTTGGTGAATATGTGAGGGTAATAATGTGCAAGTTTCTGTCTGTGGTGGCAATGCCTGTTGTGGGTGCACATTGAGTACTTGCGGTGGTGGTGGTGTTTTGGTAATGGCATGTGGTGATGTTGGTTGTTTGTGTGCATTGTGAGTGAGAGTTGCACATGGTGGTGGTGTCTCATTGTTGCCAATACAAATTAATGGTTGTGTTGGGGTAAACCCTTCTGTTCTCCTTCCATTTAAGATCGCTTGAATGCGTTCTTCCTGAACAGCATGCTGTAACTTTAAAAATAAATACAAGAGATTTGATTAAAAATAAAATACTGGTACTTTAGTATTCATTTTAGTTTCTGGCTTTGAGTAATCCACAAGCCCAAGTCTAAGATTCATATGCATTAAGGTTACTTCCTAGAATGAAGACAACTAGTGACCTTAACCTCACCTAAAAGCTAACCATTAAAATTGTTCTTCTGAGTGAGTCAGTTTCCAAACCAATTCAAAGTAAAATGAGAGGTTCTTTCTGACAGAAACTTGACCCTTGACAACTGTAAACTCAAACTTGAACTCATAAATTCAGTGATCCCTCAGTCTCTTAAAGCAATTATTCAAAATTGTTTTATTATTTGTGCTGCCAAGAAATGTTGTGCACACATTGTCTACCTTGCTGTTGTTTTCTGAGTTCTCTTTGTCTGCCTTTTTCTTTGATGCCCCTTTAACCGTCTTTTTTGCCTCCTTGACTTTCTTGTTTTGTGACTCAACTGGTTCTGCATCCTCATGGTCAGCTTAATGGTGAAATGGAAATTTAAATATAATTATTACTTCCAGCAATTTTTTAAGCAACAACATAATTATTATAGTTCTGTTCCTTATGGCATTGCCATCCGAGCAATGAAATGATTCAAATGTCTATATGACTGGCATAAATTCTCAGCTGTAGAATGTGGCAGTCTTCTATATGCACATTCTTTATGAATCTGTTCAGATTGAGGAGAAGAATTGTCCTGGAAAGAAACCTGAAAGCAAATACCTGGTGAGTTGGCTGACTCCACTATCTTTTGAGAAGGCTTCCTTTTACGCTTCTTTTTGTTGTCTTGGTTATCTATGTTAAAAGCAAAGAAAGACTTTGCAATTTATAAATGTCCTCTTCTTAACTTCATTTTAACCAGGTTTCTAAATAGTATTGATATTCCTGTGGTACATCATCTGTGTATCGTTTCCCTTTAGTAGTTGTCACAAATGATTATGAACGATCGTGTATCGCTTAAAGGTCAAACGCCTATTTAAGTTCTGTAACGTTTACTTTATGAACTGGCGACTACATTATACTTAAGGCAGGGGACTACCTTTTGTTCCTGTTTAGGAGGCATGAATTGAATGATAGTGTATTTGGGCGGGAAAATGTGTCCATTCATTCAGAATCGGTTAAATGTTTTAAGTACTTACTTGGCGAATGCACCTCTTTCTGGCTTGTTTTGATCAGAGAAGCTTCGTACTCGTTTGCTTTCGATCTTGTTGCTGTAAAATAAGCGATACCATAATAATCATAAGCGAGGTAAAATGTCACTAAGGTTAAGTACATCGTTTGTTTGATCGGAAAATTAAGCACGCTCAGAAATTTAAAACACTTAATGAGGCGTGCCATACGTAGACTGTAACATCAACAACAAGACGTTTTTCATCGTTAAGATGTTTTAGCCTGACAAAGAAGCATACTCACCAAATACTTTTAGGACGAGGGCCTTATAAACGACAGATTTTCCTTTTGGAGTTTTCGATGTTACGTTTACAGTATCTCCTTCTTCGATTGTTTCCTCCGTTGCTTGGTTTTCGTTGATCACACTGATACTGTCTTCTCCGACCCATTGAACAACAGCAAAACCCATTGTTAATCCACAATATATAAGAAAAGCAGCGAAAGGAGATGACAAAGGAGCGAAATGAATCGAAACGAAGCTTGTTGCGTCCAACGTGACCGAGTCGGAGAAATTCAAAGAAACCGGCTAAAGGACTGCTGCTCAGCTAATTGGCTGTGAAAGATCACATGACGAGAATGACGCGGGAAAGACAAATGATTCACTGTGTAATGTCACGTGCGTCGATCGTTTGGTCACTCTTTCGGGAAGTACTTCATGTCAAGCTATCACATAGTTGTCCACCATCTTGTAGGTACGATGTGTAGTGGCTTCCTACTCACCGCTGCGATTTAGATTTTCGACGATGTCAACCAACCTTGAAGAGGATGATACTCTCCTTTATGAGGAAATTGTTGAAGGAAACAAAAAATTATTCAAATGCACCCTTTGCTTCCGTTTGTTGTCGCGTAAGCAAAGAATTGAATCTCATCTCCATTTAGTTCACGGGAAAGGTAAGTACGGTGAATTTTTTTGGGAAACTCGTAAAGCTCGATCTTAACCCAGTGATTTATTTTCTGTAAACCTACAGGGCCATTTAAAAGGAAATACAAATTATACGTGGAGGATTCCAACATAGTGATTCCGAGGACCACACAGTACAACCACAAACGTAAAATGAAAAGTGGCCCTAAATCTTGTGTTGTGGACAGAGAGTCTGGTTCTTCTGATAGTTTATTGGACTTCTCCCCTTCATTTGGATCCGATTTATTTTCACGTAATGCTATGGAAACTGCAACTCATAATCCTAGTTTAGAAGAAGGGGGACCGTGTGTCATAATCTTTACTTCGAAAATGCTGGATCAAATACAAATTTGTGCTGTTTAAGTCCAGGCGATGTAATTCCATCCTCAACATGTGGTTCTCCTGACAGTTTATTGCGGTCTGGTTCAACACACAACCAGTTCCTCTCCGAAGACGATATTTACAATTGTCATTATTCTGAGGACAGTGATACAAGCACTGTGGAATTAGACTCTGGCACTGACAGTGAGGTCCAGTATTACACATCAGATGAGGAGGAAGGGTCTGACAACGGCAAAGACAATGTACCCCCCCTAGATACTAGATTGTTCACAGACCATGAAGAAGCATGTATGGCTGTTTTAGCATATGTTTCCAGACACTGTATTACCAATGAAGCAGCCAAAGACTTGATTGATTTGGTTAAAGTTACTTGTCCAGAAAGTACCACTTTCAAGACACTTAATTACAGCAAAGTTCAAGAAGTGTGTGGAAAGTGCGAGTTGCATGTGTACGACATCTGTGAAAAATGTCACCGGCTGTTTCCTGTGGATGATGAAAATAGCTATCGTTGCGCAACAACGGCCTGTATGGGGTAAGCTCACTGCCGGGCCACAACATGTTGCACCCACATGAATGAAGGGGGTAGTTTCTAAAGAAACTGTGGTGTTGCGTCAGTGGGGAAGTAGTATACAAAAATTTGGCTTTATCAACGGAGTTGACAATGTGAATTGGCTTTTAGAATCTCTGTAGGGTGGCCAATTCACATTGTCAACTCTGTTGATAAAACCAATTTTTTGTATGTTACACCCACAGCCTGCTCCAGATTCTGAGCATTTTTTTTCCCATATGTTTTCAATTCCTACAATCTACGAGCTGGTAACTGGCTACAGAATATGGTACAACTATTAAATCTAAACACCTGACTTTCTGGCATAAATTGTCATTTTTCAGCTTATGCTGGTTATCTTTTATAGGCTAGTACTTTACCACTTATTTATCAATCATTTCAATTGATCATTTTTTGTGTGTATTGGTGGACCAAAACAAAGAATTGTCAACCATATCGGTGGACTAAAATTATCCTCTGGGAATTGAACTCCATTTTTTGTGGAAATGTTTCCTAGTGTTTCACTAAATCAATTATTTGAAAGTTTTCATATTTGACCATATGCATTGTACATGCATGTTGTAAGTGGCCAATGTATATCCTCTTGGCTTGTGTTTCTTATCTAATTTGGACTTTTTTCCAGTCTTAGATACAAAGGAGGTGTTTCCCAGCAATGGAAAAAGGAACACAAAAACAGCTTTGTTACTGTTAACATCCAAAACCAGCTGAAGGATCTTTTGCAGCGTAAGTTGTTGGTATTTTCTAATGCGATATGCTAAATAAATTATTTAATGACAATTGATGGCATTGCTGTCTGTGAAATCATCTTGTAGGTAATGAAAATCATTTGTTTTCTTGCTAGGGGAAGGAACATGGTTAACCATCCAAGAGAGAATTAGTAGTCGTGGTCAAGAAATCATAAGAGACATAACGGATGGCAAATATTACATTAAGCTATGTAAAGAGGGACAATTTCTACACAACAAGTCAAATATTAGCTTCATTTTCAATACAGATGGAGCACCTCTGTATTCATCATCAAGTGTTTCTTTGTGGCCAGTTTTCCTTGCAATCAATGAGCTTCCATCACCAGAAAGGTAAGTGCATTTAAAAGGTGGCAAGAAAAAATTACAAACAAAGAATAAGCTTTGTATATGTTTTTATGCACCTATGTATGGTCAGGGTTCGTACACTTTTTCAGACCAAAAATACAAGGACTTTTCAAGGACTTTCAAGGCCAAATTTTGAAATTTCAAGGACCTCTTTTTTATCTACGTCAAAGATTTTACCCATGGAAATAGTCTGACAGTACAATTCTTGCTCATTTTCCGTAACGAAGATGTGTGAAAATAATGCAAAGGCACTGGTAACCATTCTCGACCCCACAGCTCGTCACGTCTGTATGACATGACTTGAGTAGCTGATTATTTTTACTGAATTTATGCGGGTCAGGAAAAATTCAAGGACTTTCAAGGACCAGGAATGAAGAGCAGAGATTTTCAAGGACTTTCAAGGCCTTGAAAATGTACTCTCAAAATTCAAGGGTTTTCAAGGGTTTTCAAGACGTGTACGAACCCTGTATGGTATACTGCTACATTGATGACAGCAATCACCAATGAAGCAGCATACACAAAACACATCCCAAAGTTAGTCATTAAGCAATTTTGTCATACTTGTCCAGGTACTTCATTTAGTGTAAAACATGGCTTTCCTGTTTTCAGATTTTCAAAACAGAACATGTTGATGTGGGGAATTTGGCAGGGTAAAGGCAAGCCTCCATTCAATGTGTACTTTGAACCTTTTGCAAGTGAAATGACCCATTTGTATCAGCAAGGTACAGTAAATAAAGTGTATTTGCTAGTAATAATTCAAGGTACAAATGTCTGCATAAATAACTGTGAATGTGTATCCAAATTTAAGTTATTTGGACTTTTTGTCATGCAGCTGATTCTTCATGCAAATCCCAATTTGAAATTAAGTAATCTTTTTGCAGCTAGCCTTTTGTCTTTTTGCAAATAATCAAGATTTGGAAATACTCTATTACCTAATTACACAATACCGTTTGCATCCTTTGATGTGAAGTATTCTCTTTTTTTTTATTATGTTGAACAGGTCTTCAGATTAAGCTAA
>NC_090876.1:33954112-33956612 GCF_036669935.1 Montipora foliosa
ACCTAAAGTGACAATTTCGGTCGATTTTCAGTTTTACTCAAAACTAGTCCAAATTTTGCAAGTTGACTGGAAATGAACTTAAGAACATTGCCCCGGTATTTTTTTACCGATGAGAGCTTTATTTTTGAGAAATAAGCTATGCAAAAACACTATCAGCTTTGCGTTTGAAAACAATGGAATCAGCGATGCGACACCTACCATTCATTGTTCGATAAATACATGACCGCATTAAGTCACTACATTGGTAGCACAATTGGATAAAGCAATAGGGAAACGAATTCACAAGGCGATGGTTCGACGCGCTAAGGGAACTTTTTCTTCGTTCGCACAGAGATGTTTTTTTCTGTTTTTTTCTTTCCTTTGTTTTCGTGGTGATCTCATCGATCTTCATGAACTTCAAGTTACATGAGATATGCGTGATACGCGAAGCTCCAGGCCCGAGTGGTTTAAAGTTGAATTTGTTGAGGTGGCTTGTTTGCCCGGCAGTCGTCTTTAACCAATCTAAGCTTTATTTTTGAGAAATAAGCTTTGCAAAAACACTATCGGCGAAGCGACACTCAGTCTTTATTTTACACACATTTGATTACTTTCATATTCAGTAAATTCTCTGCATTCTTTTATTTCGTGTTTTCGAGTGTAAGCACGGAACGCTGTCATGAATATGCGTGAATGGTGAATAGACTATTCAACATATTGATGTTGTTAAATGAAATTCAAATAGGGACAAATTCTATTCTGTTCAACAAGTTGCTGCAATATCGTGCAACATTTGCTCCGTGAGCAACAACTGATCACGATATTGAACTTTGTGTCACTAGCTTACGAGAGCAGTGGTCACGACTTTTGTTGCTGTTGTGGCTCTGAAAATGCTAACACCGACATCTCTTATAATCTTCTTCAAGAATGTCCAAGCTCTCCATGACCGCAATAACTTTTCTTCTTAAGCTGCAATACTGTTGTAGTGTGTTGTCTAAGTGGTCAAGAGTAACGGCTTGGATATTTCTTAGTATGTCTAACAAATGCTGTTGGCGTTCGGTCAAAATGTCGGTAAGAGCTAAGCGCTCATCACAAATAGTGTCAATTACATCCATTCGGCAACGAGGGACTCCGAAGTTCATCAGCCAATAATCATAATAGTTTAAAATCCTGGAATAGCCCTTTAAGAAAGTGAATAGTAAAGGACTCCTGAGGACACAGTCCCCAACCAAACAATGAAAACTGAAACCCACCAATCACAGCCGACCACATTCTTGACCAGATTCATGCAAAGAACATACATGTATGCATAGGTTTGTCCCAGTGGCGTGTTCCTACGACGGAACGCGCCCTTTGTAGTTGCAAGAGATCTCGGCCTGAGATGCCTAAATCTTGGAAACCCGGGCTAAAAGAAGCTCGGGCCTACACTTTACCAAGCGTAATTGCTTCCGATCACAAAAGAGTAAAACAGTGGACCGACGGGATTCAAAGTCCGCATAGCTTGGCTCAGGTTAAACTTGGGATATTTTGAATGATTGCCCGTCAGTTGCACTCAGGTGTGAATTGGTGATTGTCTCTGCTGTCCATCGACCTTCAGAATTGATAGTTTAGTTGTTTGATAGTTTGCCCCTTTGTGAGGCCAAGCTCGGCAATGTTGGCCGGTATTAGCAGCCTTAAAGCTTCCGTTTGCCTCGCACCACACAGAAAATTCAAATTTTGACATCCTTTTAGCTAAAACTTACAGCTCTAATGGCTCTTTTGTTACTAAAACAAAAGATTTTCAGAATTGGTGCGTAGCTAATAGCCGAGTGGGAAATTTTAAATTTTTCGTTGGATGTCGCATTTGACAAAACGCACACAACTAAAAATAAAAATAATAAAACAAAACATTGAAGATGTCCAATAGGCTATCATAGCATTGTTAACTGGTCAGATCAAGAGGGCAGTAAGACCCGTGGACTACTACTCAATCGAAATCACTCAAAAGTGAGTAGGTGCGATAATCAGAGTTATTGTTTCCTACGGCTTGCCGACAACTGTATTGTTTCTGTTCATCACGCTTGCACTATGCACTGAATGAAACCATTCCTTTTTAAAAAGGAGAGGATCTACGTTTTCAGGCTGTTTGCCAGAAAACATTCCAGTCCCTATTTCCCGCTCGGCAATTAGCTACGCACCAATTCTGAAAATCTTTTGTTCAATCTTTTCTTTTAGTAATAAAAGAGCCTCTATGATCGAAAGCACCTTTTGGCAAATTACACATAGGCAGATGGTGCATTTAATCAACATGAGCCAAACTCTGGGTTAAAGAAACTCTGTTCGTCAACTCTTTTGGTCTTTCTTTTGTAATAGAAATTGGAAGGACATCCTCCCCCACCAAAACAAATGGCATTCCTAAACATGCCAGAACCCAGCAAGACCTCACACGTACAGACGCAATCTGACTGATTTGCCATGCTCATTGATTTGTCTTCTTTTCTCTTTTAACTGACGCTAAGAGAGGATCGCTTTGGTATTGACTTCA
>NC_090876.1:33961612-33964112 GCF_036669935.1 Montipora foliosa
AAATGTTCGTTACAAGTACGTAAAATTCAAACGAACCAACAATATTATAGAGAACACAACTGACATAACAGTAAAAGTTTAAAAGTGTAATGCTAAACTGACATGATCAACTTGTTTGTTGAGTTCGGGTTTCAACCGCTCAATATGGAAGCTCTCCTTGATTTTGAGTTGATAGAAAGAAGTAGCATTATCAATAATCTTGAAGCAAGAAACATCACAATTATCGTGACAATTTTTAGAAGAACTAAGATGCTTGAAAATATGAGAATTTTTGTCCCGGAAAAGGTGCTCATTTACACGTATGTAGAAATGCCTGTTGGTTTCACCAACGTAGCGAGCACCACAGCCCGCACAAGTAAATTTGTATACAACACATGATTTAAGAGAATCCGGAATGAAATCCTTTGGACTAAAAATGTTGCACAGTTTGAATGGAGAGAAAATTACTTTAACATTTAAATCCTTGCAATACTTGTTAATAATAGATGAAATTTTCTTTCTGGTATAAGTTGAATAGAAACCGATGTAAGGTAGTTTGTAAAAATGGTAGTTGGATACATCACGTTTAGGGGCTTCTTTTGTAGTAACATTTCTAAGATAACCTTGAACGGACTTGTCAATTAGCCAACTGGGAAACATATTACGTTTCAAAATAGTAGTTAGAGTATTGATATCGTTTTCAAAACCCTGAGTAGTGTTGTTAATTTTATATGCCCTGTCGATGACAGTTTTAATTAACCCTAATTTGTACTGAAAGGGAGTAAAACTGAAATAATTTGTAAGTAGACCAGTGTAAGTCTTTCTTCGAAAAACAGAAGTGATACAAGAACATTCATTGTTACTTGATATCTTCTTGGATAATAATACATCTAAGAAAGGCAATTTGCCATCTGTTTCTGTTTCCATTGTAAACTTAATGTTGGGATGGCATTTGTTAAGGTATTGAAAAAACATATCTGCATCATGAGAATTTTGAAAACAACAAATAATGTCATCTACGTATCTGCGATAATATAATACTTGGGTACCGGTGTATTTTTCCAACCAAAGCCTTTCATAGTGACCCATGAAGAAATTGGCTAATACAGGGGCTAAAGGTGAACCCATTGCCACTCCATCTATTTGATCGTAAAAGCAACCATTGAATAAAAAATGAGTGTGGCTAGTAGCAAAATTGAAGAGTTGTTTAAGATGAACTTTACTTAGTTTTAGGTCAGGATTCATGTACCATCAATTATGGCGTTGACAGCTAAATCAATCGTCTCAGATAAGGGATATTTGTAAAAAGGCTAGTGACATCATAGGAAACTAGAAAACTTGTCGCTGAAATCAAACTGTTGAATCTCTTGGGATAGTGCACAATCTCCACAGCTGTCATGTCGACAAATGGCTGGAATATTGCCATCTCAATGCTGATACATCAACAAGGGCATCACCAATGGCTGAATTTGTTCTTTCTGCTTCATTTTGAGCAGAGTCCCCAGGAGCATGATGGATGCGGTTGACACGATCAGATGAATGAATGCGGGCAATTTTCTGCGTCTCAGAAACGAGCCCCAGTATTGGTTATTCCCACTCCAGGGCCTGCATCTGTGTTCTTCAGGATGCTACAGCACGTTCTAGGGGAATTCAAACAATCTATCTTTCTAACATACCGGGGCCATTCACTTAAGAGGTCCTCCATTGTGTCCCACAGCTTCTCTTGTTTTACATAGATAAGCATATCTCTTTGTAGTGAGGCTGCGTGCGTTTAATTATAAGTCTTTCCAACTCGTTCATGATTTCGTCAGATTCTTTGGCCCTTTTTAATTATCCTCTGTCCAAACCCTCATGTTTCTCAAGTTGATTTTCAAGCCACGCAAAGTTTCTCATTTTTAATGCTAATGCTGGCAGCCGGTTTGGGGAGTAGCACAGATCACATCTTCTTTCATTGTAAGGTCAATGAAATAGAAAACAACATCGTGGGAAAACGTTACAAGTGTTCTGAACTCAATGGAGTAGTCTTTGTTTCCACTTGAAGCCTCCTGAAAAGCATAGGAAGCTCACGACTCAGTCGCATATAATCGGACGCCCAAACGCTACTGCAGCTTCAAATGTAATATTTAGACTGAATGATGACAACACTTTGATCCTGATCGCTTATCAAATCTTCCTTCTCTTCAATCTTCTCAGTGTGCTGCCAAACGAACCGAAATGATACTGGTGTCTGGTTAACTTCCTCCTGATTGAAATCATGCTGTTGTAGCTGCTTTTGCTTTTCAGGTTGACAGACATCATATATAACAGTTGCTTTTGTATCTCTGACTCAACGTCTTTTCCGGACCGTAAATACCTTGTCGTCCATACTGATGGGTAAGCTATGCCCCTTTTTACCCTCGCCAGACATTATTATCTTTGCATTAGAATATGGGCTCGCTGGTGGTGTGTGCACTCTGTAATATGGTCTTCAGTTTTCGGTCGCCTTTTGGTACACCATAACCACTTGCCTTTAGCATGTGAT
>NC_090876.1:33979112-33981612 GCF_036669935.1 Montipora foliosa
ATGAGTCCAAAAAATTGACCTGCTCCCAACTGTGTGGCTTCGTAGCTCAGTTCCAGGTAGAGCATTGCACCAGCATCGTAAGGTCCTGGGTTCGAATCCCGTTGAAGCCACCTGAATTTTTTCTGGTGTCTATATAAGAAATTTGCTTAAATTTTCCTGATAAGTGCGAGCATCACTTCGATCTTTCGAAAAAGTATCCAATTACAATCTAGTAAAATACGAGCTGATTCAGCTATGGAATGAAAGAAATGTACAATGACCTTTATTACAGTTGACCCCAGGTTTAAGCCGTGTTAGTTTCAGAGCGCGTGGGACAGAGGGTTTCGGGTCAACATTCGATCACACATGAAGAAGATTATCATATTCACCGTACGGCCCCGCGCCGCTTTCATTGTAAAACTTTTGGGAAAATCCATGTATGAGGACCGTACGCATGAGCACGAGCAGGGCGGGAAAAAGCCGTAAGGCCCTGCTAGTAACACGTACTGCTCCGTGCGATGCGACTTTAGAGGATTTCGTCGCTTGTAAACATCCAAGTTATTTACAGCCAGAAAAGAAAATGCAAACAACATATTAGATAAATTGTCTGTCTAAGTTTTTGTTACTTATTTGTTCCAAACTTCAAATTCTGAGTGCTCATGAATGGTGTAAAGAGCCCATATGATAAAATGCTTATTGACTGAGTTTAGGTCGGACCTGACAGGACAATATTTGGCCCTCGGTCTTGGCGCACGGACCTCGCTGCGTTCTCGGGCCAAACATTTTGCGGCCCTTCCACTCAGTCAATAAGTACATAGCAAGCGATTTAGCCCGCGAAATGCAAAAAAAAAAGAAAAGAATGAAGTTCATTCCAGAATTTTCGTTTTTCTTAGAAGAAGGGAAACCACAGTCGTTGAATGGAAGCTGCCCTTGTGTCGCAAATTTGAGCTGTTACTTCAGTTAACACACTCAGATGGTTTACAGTGCCTTGCCATACTTTCCTCGATATAAAAATTAGGCCAGAAAAACCTCAAATTACTCGAAAAAAGGCGAAGGAAACAGTCAAGAATCAGGGAATCACAGAGGCCTTCAATAAGAAATTCTTGTTTTGACCCGAAAGGCTCGTTTTTGCGCCTTGTGAAACTAACACCGCTGAGCCGTGCGCTCGAATGTAATAACAGCAATTGTGCCTGTTATGATTGGATCACCAAGAACTGTAACAAACAAATTTGAATTGTGGCCAAGAAAAAAGAATGAAATGCTGCCGAGTTGAATTAACACAGAGAGCGTGCATCTTAGAAACAGTTAGAATCATACGGAAATGATTAAAGGAAAGGAAAGGAAAAGAAATTTATCTAACACTGGAGTACTAATTGGAAACAATGTAAACTGAAATCAAGAAATTAACGCAACATTAACTCAAATGTTGGGCTTTGAGGAGAGCGGAAAACTGGAGTACACAGAGGAAAGCTCTCTGTGCAGAGTAGAGAACCAAGAAACTCAATCCCAATCTCGCACCCAGAGTCCTCGGGCTTTTTGGTCAGCGGGTGAGCGTTGAGTTTAAACGGAAACAGAAAAGAGAAAACAATAAACAGCAGAAATTGCGGGTTGAAATTGTTCGAGAGACTAAAAAATTAGCCTTATACACCATAAAAGAAACTGGAGAAATGATCATTGGCTTGCTGTAAGAGCGAGTGAAGATGAAACGTCTGACGCTTTCGGCAAGTGTATTTTTAGTCTTTCACCGTGCATTCCATCGCTCAGAATACCATCGTGCAAGCAACACGATCGACAAACTTTTGAGAAAACGACACCAATGTTTTCTCGCGGTACTTTTGCAACAACAACAGTAATCACTTTTTAGCAGCGTGGGAAAATTCCCGTGCGGTATTAGACATAATTCAAACCCCGTCCTTTTATTATTTTTGTGATTTATATATTTCTGAGGTCGAAAAAACAAACAGCACTGAAACTACTTTTAAATTTGGAATCTCCCTCCAAATTCTGGGGTTTCCGAATTACTTACCGACTTCCTGTCGGACTGCCATTGTTATGCAAGCGGCTAATCAAATAAAGAGTTCAAGTCCACTTTCTTTCCGGGCGGTCACCCGCTGACCAAAAAGCCCAAGGACTCTGGGTACGAGGTTGACTCAATCCACATACGACGTTGAGTCTGGGAATCGAGCCCAGGCCACATTGCTGGGAGGCGAGTGCTCTCACTATCGTGCAATTAATTAGGATTTAGCTGGCATAGAGTCGAGGTGTCGAGGAGAGGTCAAAATATCAACTTGCAACCGTGTAGCAAAGAAATACTAGTAGAAGTAATAAACAGGTGCAAGGTGATCTACGAAAATTATATGGAGAAGAAGACGTTGCACAAATTTTTAAAATAAATACTAGTGAGCAGCACACAGCAACAGATCTTGTCAACTTTCTTTTATTTCTCCGATCGGTTTCGTCTGAGTACGCAGAGTTCAACAGGGAGTTTGAACGAGATGGTTACTTTTGTACCTTATTTACA
>NC_090876.1:33986612-33989112 GCF_036669935.1 Montipora foliosa
TATATTGACTAGAGGTAAAATGTCGCTGAAAAACTACCCAACTGTCAAGTCAACACAATTTTAATACAGTGACCTGGTAGCTTTACCTGCAGAGATTCAATCCTGTCGAACAGTCTACCTGCAGCAAAGATTTTTATGACCTTCCAACAAACGTCCTTAAATTTTCACGGCAAGCACGGGAAACGAATATTTTTTGTATAGTAGAGGGCATCGGGTTGCCTGTCTTGCCATGCCTAGCACTGCAAGGAGTGACTGCCGAGTACATACCAAACAAATGGTAACCATATGTCGTTGGTGGGTGAAATTAAGACAATAATCGATAAGTTCTGTCTACATTCTACTTTTTTGTTTTGTTTCATTTAGGTCCTTTGTGTATTTAAAGTCAGGTGTAAGGGTCCTGTGTCACACATGTCATAGACTAGGTATGCATAAGCTATTTCTCGAGCACCTTTTTTTTATCCCGTTTATAAAAGGCTCAAGATAAACTTATCAGATGGGAAAGTGGTTGCTTGGCGAAGGGCAAAAGGACAACTAGAAAATCAGAGTCTTCCGCCAGATTCGAACCAACGATCTCCGTAACACTGCTCGGATGCTCTACTCATTGAGATACTAGAACTCCTGTGGAGTTAAGTCGTTTCTCTAGATCCTGAATGAACACTAAGTTCTGCTGGTCTGCGGGCTCTACAAAGTATACCTACAAGTTTTCCAATACGACTATTTATATTTAAAAGGGCTGTGTTAACAATAAAGCCAAATTCAGCGACTGGCAACTGGCAACCAAATCAAGCGTAACCTAAACTGAAAATAACTACTCAAAAAATTAAAGAAATTTTTGAATAGCTTGAACAGCAAATACAAAAGGAGTCAGGGATGGGCAAAATTAAAGTAGTTTAAAATGGATTGTAATTGGAGTTCTGAAAACTGTTCAAAAAAGTTTATATCTGTTGTTTGTAACTGAAACCATGTGTGCACGTCAGATATTTTTTGGTCACGCAGCTTTAATTTGTGTTGTTTTAAAGAAATTTCCGGTACAACGTTGAGTTGCGTAGCGAGTAGGAGTGAGTAATTGTTAAAACTACAAACAAAATGAACTGCACTGCCGTGACATAGCCCCTTTAAGGTGTAATGCTATGTCCCGCCGACCAGCGAGACAAATTGTCTATTCAGGACCTAGGTAAACTACTTGGAACTCAAGGGGATCTAGTGACTCAACGAGTAAAGCATCCAGCCGATGTTAATACGGTCTTACATGTGTTCAAATACTGCCTAGGACTCGCCTAGGACTAGTTTCCCATCCTTCCCACGGGCACATTACACCTTAAAAATTAACAGTTGCATAGACGTAATAAAGTGTATTTACGGTTAAATGATTGCGTTGTTTATTCTTCCAAAAATGAAAAGAACTCGGTCACAAGTTATCTAAAAAAGACTCAAGGTAATCTTTTCATGCTCTGCTATTCAAGGTGCCACAGGACCTGCGCACATGAAGTTTTTAGGCCTCGGCCATGTAACGAAGTGCCTGTGGCAAACGGAACCGCTTGATTTTCACCATTTTGTACATTGCGCGGAATGGCCGGGCATCATGAATTATTGATAAAGCACTTATGCGGGATATAAAGCACTACTTCTGCACGATTTTGTTTAAAAGATTAAACCACAAAAAAAGGGTCGTTTAATCGTTGATTTAGGTCCCGTGAAAAACGATCAACATAAAGCCCATAGAAACGGTTGATAAATTATGCATGAATTTCAGTTCAAGCTTGTCTACAGGTAATTACTCAAATGTCTTTGCATTAATACTTACATTACAGGTGTGATATTTTTGCCATTAATAAATGATCCCATGTCAAATGTTCTTAGTCTCGTCCGTATCATGAGTCTGATTTTGAATTAGCAAAAAAAAAAAAAAAACTTTATTGTGATATCCATCGTATTGTCGCACAACTGAGCTCACGAATTTGATTCCATTAAAGCGGTTAAAGCACAATTATCTTCAAAGTTGTGAGAAGTCGCTCATTTCTCAGTTAATGTTTGTGGAAGATTAATATAGTCATTTATTTATTTGGACTGACTTTACACTCAGGACTACGCCTCCCCACGTGGTATTCTCAACCTCCGAGAATTCAGTGTCCTATTTTTTTCGTTTACTGTTCTTTAACTTCCCAGAACAGGCGTTGTGAGGAATGGCCTACGATTTACCGTCTTTAAAATGCCCATAACGTGAAAATTGTTATTTTCCTATTTGAAAGTCCATATTAAAAATGAACTTTTGCTAAAGAATTCAGTTTCGAGTCAAAATGAGACACGAATTTTCTACGATTTTTACAATCCTACTTTTATTTGATACAGCCCTTCAGCTGGTCAGGATTTTCACGGGATGGCCGTGGCATAGGTTAAGAAAGGTTGTTGGCGTGACGTGGGTCCTATGTTTTCTAGGTGATCAACGCCCAGGTATCTCTCTATGAAAGTTTTCAATATTTTTCAATTTAGAAAAATCTAT
>NC_090876.1:33994112-33999112 GCF_036669935.1 Montipora foliosa
CGTAACTCTCATTTCCCTCGCTTGAGGTGACTGTTGCCTGATATACTATACCCCTTGTTAAGCATTGGTTGTCAAGGAGCATTGGTCTTTTTTTCCTGCAGTTGCATGATCTTTCTACATTGGCCATCTCGGGTTCCAGCGTTCGTAGCACGCGCTTATTGTGCTTGTCGATTATGTTTTTGACATTGGGCATGCAACTATATGATAGCTACGGTTAAAAATTGGTCTAAGGGCGTGGCCCTTGGGGAAACATTCGTCTACGATTCGTAAGAACTGTTTTCCTAGGTTGGTCTTGACCTGTGCATCATAAGGCGGGTGAAGCCAGGTGATGTTTCTTTTCCTTGCTCTGACAGTCCTTCCTCTGCTCGGCCTTGGTTGAAATTTCAATGTATATTGGTACCCACTCTTGTCCAGGGCCGCTAAAAACGCCGGGGAGCCCCGCGGCTAACAAATCACCTCTCTGATTGCTCTGTTTCCAGCAGGGTTGTGGTGATGGTGCAGTGGTTAGCACACCTGACATGAAGTCCAGGGAACGTGGGTTCGATTCCCACTCACGGCATATGTGTTTTTTCATTCAAAATGGATCAGTCAGTATTTCGTACTGGTTCGTGGCTACATCGTTGGATTTCCACTTCTTCATTCTAAACATAATTTGGTATTTCTTGTAGCCTATGAATCTTCTTCGGATGATCCGATGTAGTCCGATGTAGGTTTCCTTCGTGGTGTTAGTGGTGACTTCAGCCTGGTAGAGTTCAGCTTTGTTATAATTAGATATTATTTTTTTGATGTTACCCATGCAGCTGTAACTTAAATTAGTGTGTTACGGTTAAAAATTTTATGAAGGGGGTTAGATTTAGGGAAATGCTTATCGATAAGTGAAAGAAAGCATTTCCCGACGTTTCTTGCCGCGCTCTTGCTATACGGCGGGTTAAACCACAAAATATTTCTTCGTCTAGAGTTTTGCGGACGGGGTTCCTGGCTCGGCGTGAAAGACAGATTATAGTGGTAGCCACTTTTGTTAAGTGCTTCTTGATAGACGCCTTTAGCGCTATCGAAGCTTTCTTTATCCGATGATATTTCAGATAGCCTTTTGTTAATAGATTTGGGAATGTTCTTCAGGATGGATGGTGGGTGGTTGGATTCTTTATGGACATATAATGGGATGTTACCCTCTTTCATGCATGTAAGGGTAGAATTTCTCACTTCTGATGTCAAGCGTGACGTCTAAGAAGTTGACCTTGATGGTGTTTGCTTCGACTGTGATCTTCAAGTCGTTGTCACGGAAGACTTTGCATATCCTTTTCTTAATCTTCTCCATTTCCCGTGGCTTCGCGTTGAAGACTGCGAGTCCGTCGTCTCGGTATAAGCCAATGTTTTGGCCATACTTCTTGGTCAGCTCCATCGAAAGATCCCATGGTGACATCGAATTGATTGTTTGCTGATTTCTTCTCCCAGGGGCAATTGTCACTGAACAACAGTGATCTCTTGTCGTGCAGGATGATCTCACGCTCGTGGCTTGTAATTTGGAGAAAAGTAGAGGCAAAGTCGAGCGCTTTAGATAGCAACTTCTCGGTTATTGAGGGGTAGAACTCACAGAAGTCAAAACATATGAACGAGAGCGAGTTCTTGTTTTTTAAGCTGCTAAACCACTTCAGGACGCTGGCGGTGTGTTTCCACTGATTCCTTTTTGTGCTGGTGACAATGGAGGCGTTAATGTCGTCTAGGATTTGCATGATTGTTTGCGCCTTTTAGGCTTAAATGGCGTACTAATTAATGTTCGTTTTGCGCTTGGAAATTTTACGGTTCACCTCGGTTAGGTTCGTATTGGATTGTGGGGAACATCCTTTTCCATGGGTGATACCCGCGTTCTACGGTACATTTTCAGCGGCTGTCACCCATAGAGGTCGCGAGAGTCACCCGGTGACTCTTCGTTTGTGCGAATAAATGTTAAGGAGTGTGCTGCTGTCATTCAGTTCTCGGCAAAGAAGTAGACTTGTTCGTTGGATAACTGTTAATAGTATCAGAAGGAGTGGAATTACGGAGATGATGCGAAAAGAAGATGTGGCTTCCATGCGAATTGATTACAAAATGCCGGTCTTCGACGAGAGTAGCTTTGTGGCGAAAGAACCCTTTATGCAGTTTGATGCTTGGTTTAAAGAAGCCAAAACAGTGGAGGGGATTGGAGAAGTAAACGCTATGGTGCTTACTACGTGTGGGAGGTTAGTTGTGATGTGTAAAGAAAGAAAGAAACGTGGAAGAAGTTCTGTTAATTTTACCAAACTAATTTCAGCCCAAGATTTTTTAATGAGGAAGAGGGAAACTTGCCTATTAATCGCATGAAACACGAGTTTTCGCACTTTTAGAGAAATCCTGGCCACTATTGTGTTCTTGTTGTGGCATCGTTTGAAGAACGAAACATATAACAAGAAACGCTATTCATATGCAAACAGTGCATTTAGCTCATTTGGAGTCAGTATACATGTACTGTTACGTAATCTGCAGTTCACGTAACCCTCGTTCTCTCCTTCCTGGTTGTATTTGATGCCAATCTCTTAACATGGTTGCTGAAAAGAGTAAAGGGGAGAATTTTAATCTCAGTTTACACAAAAGAACACCCCCTGACACTTTCCTTTTGGTTATCTTCTTCACAGGTCAGGCCATCCTCTTTTTAGCTTGTGGAGAGCTACAACAAGTTGCAAAAATAGTGGAGACACTTCACCTTCTTGGAGCGCTATTAATTTACCTATTATCTCTCACACTGCAGCCCCCCCCCCCCCCCCCCCTTATCAGTGTTGCTAGCAAGACAAACAAATGTTGGAAACTTAAATAGTCAACATTGAAAGGGGGAGAGGGTAGGGGAAGTGGGAAAGGTTTAAATTCTAGATACGGTGGGTACTGGAAGCTTGAAAAGGTGTTTTTTCATGAAAGTGTCTCAGCAATTTTGCAACTTGTTGTCTGAGTTGGTTGTCACTGTATTGCCATATGGTCACTTTGTTTATTGGAACAGGAAGGCGTAATTATCTTTTGCATTTAATATGGTGTTTCCAAAAAAAAAAAATGGTTTCATTCTCTGATCTGCTGTGAATGGAAAATGGCCAGTAATAAACTGGATTTTGGCGGGGTTTCGGTATGACGTAATTTGAAGCCATTTCAGTGCTTTCTGCGAGTCAAGGAGAAAATACACATAATTTGGTAGATGAAAAGGTGTGATTTCCATCCTTTCGCTTTTTACAGTACGCTAGGAATATCCTGGAACCGATTTTGAAATAATTTGTCTTAAACAAGTACTTTCGGTCAATACATGACATCTAGAACACACGCAACATGAATGAAATTAGCTGTTGTTTACGTATGAGAAACATACATTACCTCTCCTTTAACTGCGATCGCGTGCCATTTAAAGGGCACATCCACTTTCCGAAAAATCAATTCTCAGCAAACATTGTTATACAAAGATACATTTTCACAGAGGTCCATTTGTAACATTACTTATTGCTTTAGGGTTAGTCTGCTTCTAGAGAAGGGATTGCTAAGTCTCAGTAGCAAGTCTTCTTAGTGACGTGTCGGGTACAGGGTAATTCCATGTTCTTTGGAATGACCGACTGAGCACAGTGATCAAAAGAAACTACCCGATTGTGGTAAATCATTTGCCAAATTTGTTTTACAATGAGATACAAAAGTGAACAAATTTGTACCGGCTACACATTATGTGATTTATACGAAACGGTCTACACGGTCTACCACACCTTTTCACTGAGAAAATAATATGATATCATATTTCTTGCTGTTGCGGTGGTAGACCGTGCCTGGATGGTAGACCGTTGGTAAATGGAATAGACGATATGTACAGGATTTCTAACTGTGTGAACTTTATTACGAATCATCTGGTAATGTATTGGATTGAGTAGAAAGAAAGTACTAGTTGAATTGTGCTGTATCCTGGAAGATACGATTTTCAATTGTAACGCCACCATCCTTGTTGACGTCACTAAGGAACACAATAAAATGGTATTGTGACACATAATACGAGCCATGTGTAACTTTCGGAGCATTACATCTGCAATTCAAAATACCTTGCTCACTTTAGTATTTGGTACGGAGTCTTCTGTTAGCGGTGATAAGTCCAAACACTTGAAAATCGATGCCACTGTAAGTCAATAATTAATATCCTTTCGTGTTTGGTACAATACGCTTTGCACTTCACGTGCAAACTTCTCAAACGTTTCAGAGCTTATACGATATCTAAGGATTGTTTCTTTAGATTCTGCTTTTCTATGTTGAAAATTTTCCCTATAGGATTCAAATCCGGACTGGCAAAATTATTGCAATCAATCAGACAACAAGCTGCAAGAATAGTGGAGACACTTCACCTTCTTGGAGCGCTATTAATAATTTACCTATTATCTCTCATACTGCAGCCCCCCTCCCCTTATCAGTGTTGCTAGCAAGACAAAAAGTCATTGCTAACTTAAACAGTCAATATTGAAAGGGGGAGAGGGGAGGGGAAGTGGGAAAGGTTTAAATTCTAGATACTGTGGGTACTAGAAGCTTGAAAAGGTGTTTTTTCATGAAAGTGTCTCAACAATTTTGAAACTTGTTGTAGCGGGATGGTTGGCGAATCAGGCTGTCAGGCGTAAAGAATGGAAAAATTGTAATCGATGTCTGATCGTCTCAAGTTCAGCACGCGCATTCACGCATTCGTTAAATGGTTGTTAAGGCGGCTGGTGCATTCATGCATTCGTAAAACAGAAAAATTTATTACTCTGCATTTGTAACCACTCTATAGGCTTGATAAATCGCTATATCACCTCCCTGACACAGTATCTTACTTACTCCACGAGCTTACCACAGGATGATACCTTTGATTTTACTCCGTTTAGCATCGTCCGACAGAACCAAATTTTGGCATTTTCAAAAAAAAATTAACGACGTAGTTAAACCATTTTTATGTCGCAGAGACGTTTCGGTGCTTGATCCTTTTTGCCACGTTGTCTTAATTT
>NC_090876.1:34011612-34014112 GCF_036669935.1 Montipora foliosa
GATTCTGTTAGCTTGCTTTATGCAAAACAAATATTGATGAAAAAGCAAATAAATATTGAAACACAGTTTTCAGAAAGAGCAGAAGGAAGTTTCCCAGACGGTCGATCGAGAATAAAATATTTACGACATGAAAACAACATTAATTTTGAACCGTGAATATAGAATATAAAAAGTTACGATCAGCAACAAACATTTTGGGAGATTTTTGCTACGTTCAAGTAAATTTCAAAATCGAAAGTGACATGGCCGGAATTCAGCGGGCGCCGTGATTAAGTTACCGCGGCATGTTTACTCGCCAGTGAAGCATCTGTGTCAAATGATGGCAAGATACCGGGTTTTTGTAAGTTTCTTTTTCTGTCAAGTGTTATAAAGGTTGACAATGAAATGAGCGAAGTCAAAACAAAGATCACAATCGCCCAACTCTTGTTTATGCAAAGTCAAAATTTACTCTCCAAGACGCGTACGACGTTATTTATCACCAGGTAATTCCATCATTTTGGAAATAGCAGCTACTTTATTATTCATCTGCGTCACAAGTTTTCACTGATTTTGGGGCTCATTTTGTTGAAACTCAAGCACGCTTCCAACAGGCCCGTGAACCCTTCCTGCTTACAGAGCAATACTAAAAAACTTCTCCCATATCACATTTGAACCTTAAGCTCGAAAATTCAATACACAACATGATATTATAATTCACAAAGGCAGAAAATACCACAGAATCCTTTTCCAGCGAAATATGTATTGAAACAAACAACATATTTGCTCTTGGAGGCGAAAACCTCTTCCTATTTCATTGCGTGCGTGAAGACAAGAAACTCAATCGTGTCAAATTACCATGTACTTCAGGTAAATGCAGCTCACTTTGATTTCGTCTCGACGGGCGATAGATTGTTGTCGAAGTCCAGTGCTCGTCGCTTTTGAGATTCCTGCCTATTTTATCCAACTGACTTTCTATTATTGAGCTCCATAAGGGTATATTTTGTTTAAGGATCCACTAAAACGCCATTCGCGTTACATGACTTTCGACGCCATTGCAGGCTAAGTTAATGATTCTACTGTGTCCACCAGAGAAATCTACGCATTTCCACTACCCTCTCGATCCTAAGAAAATACTCGCAGAAGGCTCTATCCACAAAGACACCACTTACCAGGGGAGTGACAGGCAAGACTTTTACCGACACGGAAAAAAAAAAAAAAAAACTAAAAAAAAAAAAAGAAAACAAACAAACTAAACGCAGACCTCGACTGGGTTTGCCATGAGGCAACCCAGTAAAAAAGAGTTATAAGAGTGTTAGTAGCCGTTTGTACTTTCACACTGAAACCCCAACACAGCTCCCATCGCTTTGGTTGCCCCACCGCATGTTTTAAATCCGGATTTTTATCGAACTCTGTAAGAATTGAAGCTGTTTGAATCCTTGTTGTTTGAAAAAGGACAGTTTCGTTAAGTGAGTTGCTTTTAGGCAAAGAAGTCACCACCCCGTAATTCAACTGTCCATTTTGCTGCACTGAACAAAGTAATCGAGTAATTACCCAATAACTCAATTTATTTTGACACGCATGGCTACAGTACCAATTAAAAAAAGACAGAGATAACGTGGATTTTGCAACCATTTAACGTTTCAATTCAGTCGGCTTAAGCCAGTATGACTGGTGTAAAAATTTCTTATTAGGATCCTTTCATTCGCTTTGGTGTACGTTATGTTTATCCTTTAGTTCACAAGCTCGTTTGTTTTGCATCTGGAAGGTGTAATTTTCAATTATAACCTCTCCCTAGGGGTTATCACGCATAGCTTAACCAATGAAATCCCCGCGTCCTAATTGCTCGGAATACATGAAATTCTTTGTGCATTTCGTTGCACCGAAAAAAGACAACCGAGATTATTCAGGTATTCGAAGTAATAATTGTTGGTTTTTCGATCGATTTCCCTCAATGTACCGGTGTGACAAATAATTTGGAACATTGCAATGCATCTGGAAGCGCAAAAACAAAGCACAGATGATTTCAACGCGTACGATGGCATCCCCAAAAGGTGCAGCGACCTGCAGTCATATAAATGTGAGTTGTTGACAGATGTAAAACAGGATTGTCTTTCAAACAATCTTTATTTTATCCTTATGACTCGTTTTTTTATTATTAATATTTATTTTACCCTCAGTCTGCATTTTACCCCCGGTCTGCAGTCTGCAGTCTGCGTTTTACACTGACCGCCCAAATAACCGATTTTTCGACGGAAAATTCATCCCAGAGGATAAAACTATTCACTGGACATGTAATAAAGGTAGATATGTTCGAGCGAAAGCGAAAACAAGCGAATATTTTGACGGAAAACACAATAATGTGAGATCAAAGGAACATGTGGTGAAGACACGCAATTGCGGCATCGCTTCGACAATAATCTTACCTTTTCAGCGATTTTAACGCTTGAAATTCCATTCAATCCACCTTGTCTAGTCTTTGAATTCACTATTATCGCTGCCCTGCGAATCTTCAATGTTCTAC
>NC_090876.1:34024112-34026612 GCF_036669935.1 Montipora foliosa
GTTTCGATTTATATTTTACAAGTAAAGCGATTTTGTAATTTTCACCCTTGGGAAGCCCTCGAACCACTGAAAAATGTTCTTCGTATTTGCGACTCGTGTAAGCAAACTAAAATAAATATCAAAGCTATTTCGATATTACACAATTCAATGACCCTTCCTTTTCAAAGTACCGTTATTAGAATTGGAAAAGATTCAAACCTGAATTTTTAAAAAAAAATTCAAATTTACCCTCCTAAACAGCATTATTAGAAAGCTCGATTTTGGCACATTTCAACTGCTAAACTCCCTACCTGGTACACGGATTGCACTGTAAAAATGGTATTCTATAGAAAGAGTGAGGCTTCCTCTATCGTTCTGTGAAATAAAATTTTTGGGCAACTCAAACTGCGAATTTTGACGAGCGAAAATATTTACGGTACTCGCTTGAAGTTTATGACCTTTGAACTTAACAGTTGTCTTCATGAATACAAGAGCTAACCTAAACAACTGTTGAAATTTTAGCCTGAATGCAACGCTTTCCCCCTGTTACGAAAAATAGTATTGCGTGACAAGCGTTACTGTCTAGAAGCTTCGCGAGAGTTCGTAGTTTGTTTATATTTAGGTTTGTACGTAAGCGTTTCTAAATCGGTGTGTTTTGTAATTTTTCTATAATTAGATTCATTACTAATTTAGAAAGTTCTAGAAGTTTCTTGTCAGAGTATATAAGTAGACGAGTACAAGCGGAGTGTTTTTCTAACTAGTTTTTCACAAGCGAAGAGAGTTGGCGTTGGCCGTGTTTAGTCAAGTGTGACAGAAGCTGTGTGCATTCAAGTTGGCGGAGGCCGTGTAAGTTTGTCGAGTACGTGTTGTTAAGAGTTTTACTTCGTGGAAACTACGTTCATTTTGGAATAAATCTTCTTGTTGTTGTTCCGACAACCCTGCGTTCAGTTTAGTTTGCAAGCTACCTTTCCTCAAAACACACGAACTCGTAACATTGGGGGCCTGTCCGGGAGAGGAATTCATTTGTTTGCCGACTACAGAAACCAGGAAAGGATCACAACTTGGAAGGAAGTAGCGACGCTGTGGAAAAAGTTATAGCGAGTGAAAGAGCCGTGGAGTTTTAGTGCTGTGAAAATGGAGAAATTTATTTAGCTTGGCGAAAAGTTTGGTCTGGAAGGAGAAAAGCTGCTTGAATTTGTGCGTGAACAAGAAGTAAAAGAGGACAAACGCAGAGAAGAAGAACGAGAAGAGAAACGTAGAGAAGAAGAACGCGAAGAGAAACGTAGGCAGCTTCAAGAAGAAGAAGATAGAGAAGAGAGACGCAGACGACAGGATGAAGAAAGGGAAGCGAGACGTCAGGAAAGAGAAATCAGGAAGTTACAACAGGAAGCTGACCTCATGAGACAGAAGGAAGCTGCCGAGGTTGCCAAGAGAGAACATGAGTTAGAACTTGCTAGAATAGCAGCAATGAATGGTGATGCTCGTACTGCAGAAAGAGGTGACAGAGAGGATCGGGCTAAAGCACCTAGACTCCCCTCGTTCGTCGATGGCAAAGACGATTTGGACGCGTATTTGCAGAGGTTCGAGAGATTTGCTGAGACAGCTAAGTGGAAAAAAGATGGATGGGCATCGAAGCTCAGTGCTCTGTTGTCTGGACGGGCACTAGAAGTGTATTCACGTCTATCGGAGGACGCAGCTAAGGATTATGACAGGGTAAAGATCGCGTTAATGAAGAGATATGACCTTACCGAAGACGGCTATCGTCGAAAATTTAGAGCATCCAAACCAGAAGTTGACGAAAGTCCGGAACAGTTTATTGTGCGACTGGACAGATACCTGTTACGTTGGCTAGAGCTTTCGGATACTGCGCGAACCTTTGATGGTCTTAACGACTTGATCGTGAAAGAACAATTTATTGACTCTTGCCCTAAGGATTTGGCAATTCACCTGCGAGAAAGGGCACCTGAGACCCTAGCAAAGATTGCGAAGATCGCTGACCAGTACTTGGAGGCTCATGGTAAACACTTGTTCAGCTCAGCGAGCAGAAAGCCAACAGTGCAGCCTGAGAGGGAGGAGGCGAAGAACATGCAGATTAATCCACCAGCTCTGCATTGCTTTAAGTGCAACACCCGAGGTCATAAAGCTATCAACTGCCCAACTCTAACAAGAAAGTGTTTCCTATGTGGTAAGCAGGGACATGAAGCTAGAAACTGTCGATCAGGTGGACGCAGATCAGGAGGACAAAGTAAGGATGGTAACCCTGTGCAGCGTGGTCAAGTGAGTGCCAGTTGTTTAGTTCAACCACCTGAGGTTAAACCTACTGATGAAGAAATTAAGGCCTGTATTAAAGATGATAAGTTGCTGTTAGCCTGTGGTAAGAAGATTCCATTGTTGAGTAGTGCTTGTATTGAACCGTTGACTGGAGTGAGAAGTAAAATGCCTGTCGTGAAAGGTAGAGTTGGAGAGAAGCCTGTTGATGTCCTGAGAGATACTGGTTGTAGTGGAATTGTAGTAAAGAGGG
>NC_090876.1:34041612-34049112 GCF_036669935.1 Montipora foliosa
TTGAAGAATTTTATTCTCAGAGAATGACCGAACTACCTTGCGTCTGGCTATCGGCAGATCATACCTTTAAAGTAAGTGCAAACATTGGTGTCTGGATGGAAGGAGTGTGGCTGAAGCAGTTTGATTCACTATTTACTGTATTAAATGAGAAAGGACAAATTCTTGGATGGAGATTGACCAGGGGAACAGCATTTAACGAGGTAAAGGACATGTTACAACTCCTGAAGAATAGGTTGGATCGCACAAATATAAAACCAAAGAGAATTTGTATCGATAATTGCTGTCAATGGAGGCATTCACTACAAAGCATTTTTGGATACGACGTGGAGATTAATCTTGATCTCTTCCACGCTACCCAACGTATAGTATCAAAAATTCCTAAAAAGGGAAAGAGAGGGTCTCCGATCAAAGACGTCCGACGACGATTGACAGATGACATAAAAAGATTATTCAGAGATCCGTCAGATATTGCATCCGTCAGGTCAAAGGATACACCGTCAATTCAAGTACTAACTCAAAATCTTGAGAATTTTGTCAAAAAATGGAAAGATGTAACGTGTGATGGGGAACGTGTGTTGACAGAAGGGGCTATACAGGAATTGGATAAGTTAAAGAAACATATAAACAATGGCTGTTTGTCTAACATACCGGTATCGTGTGGATCAAATCGTAACGAGGCCCTTCATAAGAGCCTGAACCGCAACATCTCCAGACAAAGGCTCGGAGTGCGCCTTGCACTTGCATTATTCGGAATTTTTTTCTACATATGGGACGAGAAAAGAGAACAATACTTCCTTAATGATTCCGTCGTAAAGCATGTGCGGGAATACTCGTTTTTACCCTCTAACATAACAAGGACCTTAGCAGCCGAATCATTTGGCATTGGGCCAAGCGAACAAAGCCAAACGGTAAAAATGAATTCGTCAGTCGAGGAGTCCTTACCTGCAAATTTTAGCGCATCTGCAGTTGTAGATGATGAATTCTCATCGAGTGACGAGTGTCTTACGGACAAAGAAGACAGTGTCATCAAGACTGAGGCTTTTGACGCAGTCAAGAATGCTCAGTTGAAATTATGTTTGGCATCCAAGCTTGCTTCCATGGCAAAGACTGGTCTACTTCCTGCGATACGAACATTGAATATGACAAAAAGTGTCCTTTTGTTACTTTCAAACTCTTTCTTTTCTAAAAGTTGTGACGAAATTAACGCAGAAAGGCGAGTAGATGGTTTGCTTTCTGGTTATGGATTAAAGAGGGTATTTATGCCAAAAGATGGAAACTGCTTTTTCTCATCAATAGCATTTGCATTGCAAAATCAGCTTAATTTTCCAGAAAATGAAGTAAATTCAAGATTCTTAGAGCATTTGGAGAGCGTTGGGGTGACCAACGATCTAAGCATGCTGTGCATGATAAGGACTTTAAGAAAGCGCACCGTTGATGAATTTTTAGGAGAACATAAAAGTGAATATGCATCCTATTTGGAAGTTGATGAAAACCAAGATTATGAAAACATGGCCGAAAGTTTCAACAAAAATGGATTCTTTGATTGCGCACTTGGAAATGCTGTTCCCCTTGCTTTGTCTAATGTACTCAAAGTTTCAATAGTTATCATGTCATCCCTTGAGCATTACCCCGTGATTCCCATCTTGCCAAGAGAAATCCCCCTTTCCAGGATCCCATTGTACATTGTCCATCTGAGAATTGGTGCTGGGCATTACGATGCTGCAATTGATAATCCCCTTTTGCCACGGGAAACTGGTGAATCTTCGTGTTCGTCGTCCACGAGGAAATTGCCATCAACATGCCAAAATGAAGTAACATCAAAAGAGCCTGAAAAGGTACCAATAACAACTGAAGTGGGATGTAGATGTGGTAGAGGTAGCGCAAGAAACAAAAGAGAAAGATCATTTTGTCGTGTTTACAAAGATGGTTGTAAATGCTTTCAAGCTATCAGCGGATGCACAGATAAGTGCTGTTTCTACAACTGTGGAAACCCTCATGGGAAAAAGGAGGCAGTTAACAGTGGAACACTAGAGCCAGTCCCAAGAAAGCGACGCAGACATGCTGCACGTTCAGTATCTTCAATGAAAGAAGAAAATTTCATGGAAACAAGAGAAAGGAATGTCAAACTCTCATCATGGACTGCTTTTGAAGAACTTCTTCTAAAGGAATGTGTCTTCTACCTGAATTCCGTAGATAAACTTAACGACATTTCACTAGTTGAAATGTACAACAACGCAGTTAGTATATCTCAAGGCCGCGAATCCATCCAAAGGCATTTTTCACAAACACTACCGTTTGCCAATCGGAGAGGTTTGGAAGATGTCCAACGTATGATTAAACGACTTCAGAAACAAAACGATGCTTTTAATGTCCTTTTCAAGAATCAAATAAGTATGAACTTCCAAAAA
The DNA here is from genome assembly GCF_036669935.1 of Montipora foliosa. Taxonomy (NCBI): domain Eukaryota; kingdom Metazoa; phylum Cnidaria; class Anthozoa; order Scleractinia; family Acroporidae; genus Montipora; species Montipora foliosa. The sequence continues at coordinate 34,044,021 of NC_090876.1, forward strand.
TCGACATGAACATCGATCGACAACAAAACAATTATTGTGTAATATTAATGGTTAACTACTGTTTTATTCAATTTATTAATGATATTAATCCTTTATTACTTTAAATATGCAACTACAGAGATCGTGTCCTCTAAGATTCAACAAGCACTGTATGGACGGAGTCGTGTTTGTTGCGTTTTAAGGTGAAAAGCATGCCCCTTAAGGGCTCGAAACGCTGCTCCATAAAGGAACACACCTGATTGTCATGGTTACAAGTTCTTTCATCTTCGATCTCTTGGACTTGAAGTTGAAAGCGATTTTTCCTTGTAGAATACTTCGAAGAGGACCCATCACTTGGGTGACTAGTCCCAGGTTCCCAATCGCTTTCAACACGAGGTCTCATTATTACTGTCACGGAGTATGTTGTCTCACCAATGTTTTAATTTCTCTTTGCCGTTGTGCATCAGAAAATCGTGATTTATTTATGTATAAGACATTGTTTACCGGAAAACGTCGTTCCGTTCTGAAGAAGGCGTGTATAGGCGTACGAGCCGAGGGCGTGTTGGGGGAGGGGCAGCAGCACTTGGGATAAATTGGGAGTTTTAACAAGACGAAAGGGAATGTCAACTATAACTTCAATTAAAAATATAACTTAGCAGTATCGTACGTATTTGGCGATTATTCCATTGTGCTTACCTTGAACAACAGGGGCGAACTATGATATAACTGGAGTTATAGGAACGGTTCTAAAGTGAAGATAAAAAGAGGATGATTTTCTTTGGTATGGTCATGTTGTTGCCAAACCAGAAAATCGGTGATTTCACGTTGTTGTTATGCATGTGGACTAACGCAAAAAATGCAGTGGAATTAGAGCTGCACGTGCAGCATGATTATATTTCCTTTCTTAATTAACGATATTGTTGCTGTTGCTTTCTGATTCCAAGCTCAAGTGCTAAATTTGTTCTTTTTTTTACCTCTGTGCCCACTGTTCCTCTAGGACCGGTCTTCACTAGTAAGTGACGTCACTGGTGCGTCTTACACCGCACATAAGCCGAAATTTCTGCAGTCATTTTGCCTCATCTTCTGTTAAAAATGACGTTGGAAAATTCCGCCGTCGTTTTCCTTTATCTTCTGTGAAAAATGACGTTGGAAATTTCCGTCGCCATTTTCTTTGATCTTCTATGAGAAAAGACGTTGGAAATTTCTACTATCATTTTGCGTGACTGTTTAGTAAAAAAATTGATAAAATTTGATAAATATTGCAAAGTTGATAAATGCTCCGGAAAATCATTCGGTAGAAAAGTGGAGATTAATCAACAATATTTATGGTGTGGTGCCAAAACAGCACAGATTTGGAAAAAATGACCGCAAAACATATCATTTTTACCAGAATTGGACGGTTTTAGAATACGACGAAGTGTTTTAGAACATGTTAACAATCTGTCGCCCGTCGAGCAGAAATCAAAGTGAGCTGCATTTCTAAAATAACATTTACCAAGTGTGCTGTTATGTAGAACACTGAAACCAAATGGAAAATTCTCTGGTAACTTATGGGTTCAACAAAGACAGAGAACGAATCGAACACCTTAAGTGGATCTGTGATCAACTCTGCACAGTCTTCAGGTGAAAAAAATTGGAAATGTGACAGCCAAGAATTATTTAAAAGAAAGCTTGTCGTCTATTTTGTGCTTCATTATTCAAGGAAAAGGTTCTTCATGGAAACGGTTTGATCCTGAAATTTTAGTTTGTTGTAGTATTGCGCATATTTGACTCGATTGAGTTTTTTCTCTTCACGCACGTAATGAAATAGGAAGGGTTTTTTGCCTCTAATAGCAAATATGTTGTTTGTTTCAAAAAATTGTTCGCAGGAAAAGGTGGCCTTTATGAATTCATCATGTTTTATGATATGTGTGCTGGATAGTTTTTATGGCAATAGTAAAGCATTTTCTTGTTATTCAAGGAAAATGTTCTTCAGGAAAGGGTTTGAACCTGAAGTACATGGTAATTTGACACGATTGAGTTTCTTGTCTTCACGCACGCAATGAAATAGGAAGAGGTTTTCGCCTCTAAGAGCAAATATTTTGTTTGTTTCAAAAAATTCTTCGCTGGAAAAGGTGGCCTTTATGAATTCATCATGTTTGATAATATGCGAGCTTAACTGGATAGTTTTTATGGCAATAGTAAAGCATTTTCGTGTCAAAATGAGGTTAGCGTTTTTCTGTTGTGCTAACTTAATTAAATATAAATATACATTCTGCCTCGTGAGTTTGTTTTTCTCGTTAACCAGCAATGGAAAGTCATTGCAACGCGGATGGCGTTTTTGTGAATCTTATGTTGTTTGTTTCAATAAAATGTCTCGCTGGAAAAGGATTCTGTGAGATTTTCTGCCTTTGTGAATTATAACATCATGTTGTGTATTGAATTTTCGAGCTTAAGGTTGAAACGTGATACGGGAGGATATTTTTAGTATCGCTCTGTAAGCGGGAAAGGTTTCATGAAAATAAACAGGTCTGTTGGAAGCGTGCTTGAGTTTCAACAAAATGAGCCCCAAAATCAGCAAAAAATTGTGACGCCGGTGAATAATATAGTAGCTGCTATTTCGAAAATGATGGAATTACCTGGTGATAAATAACCTCGTCTTGGAGAGTAAATTTTTGACTTTGCAGAAACAATGGTGGGCGATTGTGATCTTTGTTTTGAATTCGCTCATTTATTGTCAAACTTTATAACACTTGACAGAAAAAGTAACTTACTAAAACCCGGTATCTTGCCATCACTTGACACAGATGCTTTACCGTTTGGCAAGTAAACATGCCGCGGTAACTTAATCACGGCGCCCGCTGAATTCCGGCGATGTCACTTTCGATTTGCGATGTATTTGTGCAGCCAAAACTTACAATAACAAAATTGAACGTAGCAAAAATCTCCCAAAATGTTTGTCGCTGATCGTAACTGTTTATATTCTATATTCCCGGTTCAAAATTAATGTTGTTTTCATGTTGTAAATATGTTATTCTCGAGCGACCGTCCTGGAAACTTCCTTCTGCTCTTTCTAAAAACTGTGTATCAATATTTATTTACTTTTGCATCAATATTTGTTTTTGCATAAAGCAAGCTAACAAAATCTGTACCTTGCTGAATTTGCATTTGTTAACGTTAATAGTATTTTCGGTCCAATGCTTCTGTTTTACGGAGGGGTATATGTCAGATGGTCAGAGGGCACGCTTAAACTTGTGGTGAAAAGAAGTTTATCAACATGTCAGCCCAGAAGCCAATGTTTCTCACTTCCCATTTATTTTCTTCAATCTTTCTGGGTTCAGTACTTTGCTAGTAACCACATGTCTTCTCAGGCTATTTACCCAAGGCTTCTACCATGGCAATTAACTACAATGATAGACAATACCAAAACAATATCGTGCACTGTTAGAGCTACATATTACGCAAGGACAGATCTGTTTCGTCGTACGAACGTGTGAGAACCTGTGAGCCAAAGGGCCCCTGCTGGTATGACTTCTGGGTGACCCCTTACATGGTCTTAATGACCCCCCAACTTGAAAAAATTGTCTGGAACGGTGCACGTACCACAGGCAACCCAGTGTATCCTCACGGAGGGTCTAGTTCCATCTAATTTATATTTCGTTTGCTGCAAGGCGTCTAGTGTTCCCATTAAAACAAAATGGTATTGCCAAGAAGAAGGTTTTCTTCTCAGATTCAAAACAACATATAGTTTTTGACTTACAGTCCACATGCATGGCTTGATTTACGCAGCAGCGTTACACCGGGTGTGATAGCGGTGAGATGGCGTGACGATAACAGTCATCAAAATACATTGATTATATCTTTTGACATCATAATGTTTTGAGACCCTGTACTTGATAAAGACTCTTGTGAAATAGGTTTACAAAATTTTGAAACTCTCGTTACAGTGGCCACCTGCAGTTATTCTCAAATCGTCGGTGGCACGTGCGTCCATGTTCAATTTGTTAAAATTGGATAATGTGGCAAAGATATTTCGAAGTCATTTTTACATGCCCCCCCCCCCCCCCCCCTTCCCCCTCTCCCCCTGTCGGGCTTACATGCGACTCGAAATCCGTTTGGTATTTTTCCGAAATGTTAATATCTCTTGTGAATCAAACCAAAGCAACGAAACAGGAAGAAAGTTTAACGTACCGGCGATTTAATCATAACTACTGAACTTTATCACAGGCCAAAATTGCCTAAGAACATGATTGCGAGATATCTGGATGCCGGTAAGGAGGATTGTACTAGAGGATTACTTTCCAAAAAATACCACCTGACCTTCATGTAGCACAGGTAAATCTTCTAAGTCCTTATTGTTACCAGGATTCTCTTGAACGACTGTAAACATCACTATCTTAAGACAGCGAGTCACAAACGGCTGCACGCCGCAAAATTCAAGAGAGTTTTTTGCAACGGTAAATGATCTTGCACTGTTAAAGATCAGGTCAACTGTCTTAAAGCCAAATAGTATAAGCTTGATACAAAGTATGGTCACTTTGTTACCAGCTCAGACAAACGTCTTCGTCTTGTTCAGATTCTGGGTCGTCTGAATGCGAGTGCCGCAGTTTAGAGGCTATCCTTGAAAAATATGACTTTTTTGCTGCGCGGTCAAGAATTCATCCACTGTGAACAGTTTTGTCCCCCGCTGGTTCCGTGCATAACGCATGTCCCGCGCCACATCCACTGGATCAAGTTTCAGTCCTGTTCCTTGTCCAACTTTAAATTTCCTTTCTAAATACCACCGCTGAGCTTCACTAAACCGTGTTAACTTCTTACAAGAGGCAAAGTACTGGCCTCGTACACTAGTTTATCGTGATAGAGAACTTTAGCTTTGTCCATGAGAGTCTCTCTAACAGGCAGAAATTCGCATTTCCAGTAGAACAAGTGATTTTGCAAAGCACAGTGACGCTGGTACACATCTATACAACCAACGTTTGGAGAGGAACCTGAACAAGACGAAGACGTTATGGCAGCTGAAGAAGAACTCGCACACGAAAATGTGCGCAACATGGTCTTAGACTAGGTGGCACTGAGACTGACCCAATTGTTTTTGACGTTTTCTATCTATGTGACATGCATGGTTCAAGTAGCG
>NC_090876.1:34051612-34066612 GCF_036669935.1 Montipora foliosa
GCTTGCCGACGACTCGCCGGTTAACTATCAACATTCCATTCCGTGAGAACCAGAACCCTGAGTGCGCAAAGATTCCACGTTTTATCATGTAGAAACGGGAAACAGAAGGTGAGCGAAACAAACATCGTTTCATAGTGTTTTCACTGATAAGTAACGAGTCATATTTTAGAAAGGGGCCAGGATAGATTCTGAAAAACAATGCGAACTCGCGTGTCACTCGCGTGACACTCTCCCATAACCGGGTACCGTGACACAATCCAGGCTGCATACTCCTTGCAGGTCATTATTTTACCTTTTGGAAACGAACCCAAAACCCTAATTGATTTCGGTGACCCTAGAACTAAACTTGGCTTTTCGGCCTAGGGTTAGACAAATTGAGGGTTGTGGGTTACTTTCGAAAAGGTAAAACAATGACCTGCAGGTATGAGTGACCCGTCAAACTGAAAGTGACCTTTGTTTTAGACCCCACCCAATCTCGGTTATAAGTTTCTGGGACACTTGATGCCACACATTAGTTCACCCCTTCCCCCCTTTTCGAAGTTATAAGGAAAAAAAACTATTCACTTTGACATGAATGCCCAAAGTTATAGCGCGATCAATATTGAAAAGGGGGGAAGGGGTTGTATTTTGGGATGGTGTCTTCATCTTTTTGGCTGGGATTGTAGCTGGGCAACTAGACGTCATAGCGGACCGAAGTAGGGATTAGCATGCATTTCATTTCATAACTTACAGTTTAAGTTACCACTTAAAGGGGGACTCCGACGAAAAAACACGATTTTTTAAAAAGTCTCTAATCCTCGAGGAAACGCCGCCAAAATGTTGCATACGCTTTTCAAATAATGAATTTAACTTACTTTCACCAACATTTCAATGTTATTACGTCGAAATACTTGTTTTTCATAGCATCCGCCATTATTGCTATGTCGCCTGCATACTTATTCGAGAAAGCCTGGAGCGAGGCCTTAATGACGTCACTTACTCAACATATTGCTCGCTGCTACTTGAGTAAACAATGGAAAACATGTCAGAAAGCGAAGCTTCGTCTCTTATCGATCATGATTTATCGACTTCGGAATTATCGTTTGACTTCGAAAAAATATTCTGAGTCACTTACCTGTGATTATGAAGATTTGAACTCGTGGCTACTGAGGAAAAAGCAGCCGCATATCGACGAGAAAGAGCTCAAGAGAAAGAACAAGAGGAATGCTTCGAGATCGTTTGAATCAACTGATACTAGATGGTATGTTGGAGTCGTGATTTTGTCTGTTTACTATTGTTCCCTTCATTTGTAAAAATTCAAATTTCTCGTTATTTTTTCTAGGTGCAAATGTACGTGTTGTTCTTCGGACACAGTAACAAAGGCCAGTGAAAGGGTAAGAAAAGCTTCTGCTGTTACTAGCGAAATTGATCGGTGAGTGGAGTATCTGGAACTGAAGAAGTTGCAGATGACGGAGAACTACAGTACCACTGATCTGCCTGGGCTTCAATCTTGTTGTTTAGATGAGTGGGTTTTAAAAATGGTCGCCATAGGATTAAGAAACCGAAAGAACGAGCGATACACATCAATGTATGATCAAGGCCAAACTGCGAAGTATCGGTATTAGAGCGCTGTATAATAAGCTCAATTTGGATTGCACTTTTCAATTTTCCTTGTCGGGAAATATTTTTGTGTTTTTTACAACGTAGCAATTAAGAACGACAATGGCAATAATTTTCCTTGCTCCTGAATAGATTTCTACGATCAGTTTCATACCGACAGTTTATTCGTCTTGTTTGGGACTTTGTGGGGTATATCATACGTTGATGTGTGTATCGCTCGTTCTTTCGGTTTCTTAATCCTATGGCGGCTATTCCTCAAACCCACTCGTCTAGACAACAAGATTGAAATCCAGGCCGATCGGTGGTAGTACTTTATCATCTGTAACTGCTTCCAGCTTCCCCAGGCACCGATCAATTTCGCTACAGCAGAAGCATTCCTCTGCCTTTATTACCGCGTCCGAAGAGCAACACGTACATTTGCACCTAGAAAAAATGACGAGAAATTTGAATTTTTACAAATGAAGGGAACAATAGTAAACAGACAAAATCACGACTCCAACAAACCATCTAGTATCAGTTGATTCGAACGATCTCGAAGCATTCCTCTTGTTCTTTCTCTTGAGCTCTTTCTCGTCGATATGGGGCTGCTTTTTCCTCAGTAGCCACGAGTCCAAATCTTCATAATCACAGGTAAGTGACTCAGAATATTTTTTCGAAGTCAAACGATAATTCCGAAGTCGATAAATCATGATCGATAAGAGACGAAGCTTCGCTTTCTGACATGTTTTCCATTGTTTACTCAAGTAGCAGCGAGCAATATGTTGAGTAAGTGACGTCATAAGGCCTCGCTCCAGGCTTTCTCGAATAAGTATGCAGGCGACATAGCAATAATGGTGGATGCTATGAAAAACAAGTATTTCGACGTAATAACATTGAAATGTTGGTAAAAGTAAGTTAAATTCATTATTTGAAAGGCGTATGCAACATTTTGGCGGCGTTTCCTCGAGGATTTGAGACTTTTTAAAAAATCGTGTTTTTTCGTCGGAGTCCCCCTTTAATAGCACTTTATATAATTAAAGAAAAATATAATACCATCAAGGCCAGGCGAAACAATGAAGCATTACTTTCAACATCTTGTCTCTCTCAACTTTGCAGTGAAATGGTTTTTCGACATATGTGACTAGGTCAAACATGTTCACTTATTTAAATGCTCGCCTCGTTTAACTGCCAACATTACAAAACTTCGGTGAGGAGCAAACGTGACAATCGTACGGAAGCCCTTAACGGGCCTCAACCCGATACGCTGGCGTATCGGGTTTTGTAGGATTCGTAGAACGCCGCCATTTTCTTCGATCGCGCTGAAATTTGGCGTGTTTACTGGGGAGATATAGCCCCTGTTTCCCTGAAAATTCCGGCTTTCTAGCTTTCATTACGCCTACATGACGGCCATTCTAATTCAGGCAATTTAAGCCGATGCGATGACCAAATTTTCAATCGATCGCGGAGCTCTCGCGAAGCGGTTTTTCTAAAGTTTTTCAGCCAAAAAATTACACTACAGGCTTCGGAATAGATAAAGAAAAGGATTTGTGGTTCATTGGATGGGATTTAAAGCGTTAAAAATTATTTAGCGACACAATTGCGTGTCTGGAGCACATGGTCCTTTGATCTCACAGAATTGTGTTTTCCCTCAAAATATTCGCTTGTTTTCGCTTTCGCTCGCACATATTTACCTTTATTACATGTCCAGTGAATAGTTTTATCCTCTGGGATGAATTTCCCGTCCGAAAATCGGTTATTTGGGTGGTTTTTGGCAAACAGATTTTAATTATTCGTAATGCGATCGCTTCCGTTGCCGTTGGCAACGGGTCGCAAAAAATCGTAATTGACCTTGAAATGGCCAAATTTGTGTGGAAAACTGATTTTAGACCATTTTAATATTATTTTTGTTATTTTTTTTTCAACTTTCGTTTTTATAAAATATTGTAGTTCTATGTATAGAAGTTATATGTTTTTGGAAAGCTTATTTTCATAGCTTTAAAATGATGTATTTTTTTCCTCCTAACTGAAAATACTTTTTGAGAAAAAAAACATTTTTTTGTGATGGCTGACTTCGCGCGGAAATTCCTGGAAATTCCCGCGTAGAAAAAGAGTATATCAGTTTTTTTTTCTAAATGGGACTTTGTTTTTGTTGTCTAAAAAACAAAGTTGGTTTCTGCGGAAATTAGACTCTTATTTCAAAAATCGGACTTTGTGTTTGCGAAAATCGGACTTTGTGTTTGCGAAAATCGGACTTTGTGTTTCGAAAATCGGACTTTGTTTTTCGAAAATCGGACTTTGTTTTTCGAAAATCGATTTGGACTTTGTTTTCGCAATATCTGAATTCCGAATTCAAGTTGTGCTTTTATTTCGACATTAGGTTCCGATCAAAGAATTCGGGACCAAGAAAGTGACTGTCAGTTCGTTATCATTCATGGCATATCTCGTCGTTATCTTGTGTTTTTCGCTGGACAACTTGGCATGAGAGTCTGAGGGCCTGTTTATATGAGGCGAGCCAGCGCGGTCAAGCGGGCTGGCCGCGCTTTGCCGAGATCTCGGTTAAAGCCAATTTTCTTCGGTAAAATCTCGGTTTGTTTACATGAGAAGGCAAGCTAGTCCGCTGCCGAGATCTCGGCAGCTCAGACCGGGCTGTAAAATTCTCATATAAACGGTCCAGCCTGCTTTGCCGGGATGAAGAATTGTCATGACGCGTGGGTTGCCTTGAAAAATGCTATCCCGTACTTGCTAGGGCTAAAATGAATCGAACCAATTGTAAACCGTACTCCTTGAGATACTCACAATTATTGGAAGCTAACAGAATCAAATACTATTTATCAGCGCTATTTGAGATGCCGGATGCCTAAAACATAGTGGTCGTTTAGTAGCCTGCTTCGCAGACAGACTAAACCGCCGATATAACGGACCATACCACCTGGGCATCACCCACCTGGTAAAGTCCGTTATACAGGCGGTTTAGTCTGTCTGCGAAGCAGGCTACTAAACGACCACCATGTTTTAGTCATTATCTCAAATAGCGCTGATAAACAGTATTTGAATCTGTTAGCTTCCAATAAATGTGAGTACCTCAAGGAATCGGGTTTACAATTGGCTAGTAAGTTCCTCTACCACAAAAGGTAATTGGTACATGAAAACAACATGGGCTGAATAAAATCAAGGCCTTAAATTGTTTGCATAAATGACTGTCAAGTTTACGTAAAGGTTACGCGATAGCTGCTCATTGTTACCGTGAAGCCCTGGAACTTAGCGAGGCAGTGCACTCTCAGACTCTCTTGCTAAGTTGTCCTGCAAAAACACAAGATAACGAAAAGATATGCCATGGCTGATAACGAACTGAGGGTCACTTTCTGGTCCCGAATTCTTTGATCCCAACCCAATGATGAAATAAAAACACAACACGAATTCGGAATTCAGATATTGCGAAAACAAACTCCAATGTTCCTAGCATTTCCAAAAAAAAAACAAACTCCGCTAGTCCGATTTAGAAAAAATAAATAAATAAATAAATAAATAAAAACAAACAACAAAAACTAAGGGGGCTTCCGTACAATCGTGTTGACTAAATGATTTTTAGAATTTCAGTGGTTATGAGCAAAAAGCGTAATGCCGGCTCACTTCGTCATATGTTTTCCTCTTTCGTTTAAGGCGTTTTTGTGGTGATTGACCATGATCAGAACCATGATGCCGGACGACAAATACGGTTCATCGCAGCCGCCGGGTCGGCTTTAACTGGCTTAACAATAAGGCACCTGTATCCCTCTAAGAAAACATCGTTTTGACGTCGATAGACTTAACAGCAGCAACGAGAATGATGCCGTGAAAGGTGTAATAATTATAAGATTGTTTTGATCATTGGAAAACCATGCCATTTTGCAAAATTGTATGCAAATATATCTTTCAACGCGGAGAAAACAGTTTTCGCAGTGACTTGTACTGAATATTTACTACTTTTAATTCCGAAAAACGCCAAAATCTGTAACTCAATCTTAACTCGAACTTAACTCAAACTCAACTCAAATCGTAACTCGATGAATAGCCGATCCCCAATGAGAAAAGCATCATTATGTTATACTTAATATACCCTTAAATATCTGGGTTAATTTAAATTTCTTTACCTTTATTTCATGCTTTCATTTGAAATACAAACGTTCTTATAATTTTGGTTAATTTCAGCCTCAACGTTCTTATAAAGAGCAAAAAAAAAAAAAAAAGAAAGAAAAAAAAGGGTGTATTGTTTTTATGAAAATAGTTATGCTTCTGCATAAAATACAAAATTAATCGTCATTAATGTGTACAGTTAACAGTGATCAAACACCTGAGCTGACAGCATGTAGTAAACAAACAAGCCTTGCAAAACAATAACCAAAAATTTTAATCAACAACTAAAACTGCAATTACATGCAAATTAATCTCTTTCACAACATTTTCCGTTTGACTGATAATCTTTACTCCCTCTGTCTTCATTTCAGAACAATAGCAAAAATCTTTACTAATTAAAAAGTAAACCTAAAGCGCAGTAAATTCACTTACTCGACTGCAATTTCAAAGTCAAACAAAGCAACTCAGAACTGGACATCGATCCATTAAATAATAATCGTTTATTAAAACTCGCTTGTAGTTGGCTATAAACTAAATTAACGAGTTACTTACAAGCATAAGAATAAATACTACTATTTACATACTGTTGTAATACAGTATTACCATCTACATGTAAATCAAATAAATCAATGCTCTTATTTAGAGAAAATATCTAAACATGAAAAACTCCTCTGTTCTTTTTAGATTACAGTTCCTCCTGTCCCTAAAGAAGTGGATGTCTCTTTTCTTTGCTCTCAGGGAATATGGACATGTATTACTGATGCGGGGCAGAAGCGCATTTAGAGGGTGGCTGGTATTGGTCGATATACTCTTCATATACTTGTCACAAAGCCAAACCCTCCTATGTTCGAGAGTGGCTAGACCAGCTGCTAAAAGCCAGCCATTATAACTATCTATGTTAGGAAATACTATGCGCAAAACCCTTTTTTGAAGAGATTCTATTTTATCTGAAAGGTAGCCGAGGATTGCCTGCCATACTTTGCCTGCCATACTTCCACACAAAAAATCTATAAATGTACTGTTGAAATATGCATTTTCCTTTGGAAGTTAAGCGTGAGCATTTCATTCTTTGCGCTAACACATTGGTGTTAGCGCGTGGGGTCTTTGGAGACCCCAGCAAGGTATATAAGCGTATTTCAGCGTCAAGATAGTCATCACGTGCGAACCTACTCGGCGGTTGTAGCTGAGGAATTACTTATCTATTCGTCGTTATGCCGTCTTCCCCGGAGCAAACGGGGGGTTTTCCAATGCAACGCTGCCACACGAACACTCCTGTCCCCAGAGGCTATTTCCTCCCCACCTCCACCCTGACAGCCTGTATGGGCGGACGTACGTGACATCATGACCAAAATTTACCCAGAAAATCTTACCCATGGTGCTACGAAAGCGCGCTTCGCGCGCCTGAGCTCCTCTAAAATGATTCTTTATAGATTAAATGTTCCTTACAAGCGGATAAATTCACCTGACCAACAATATTTCAGAAAACACATCTGACATAACGGTAAAAGATTAAAAGTGTAATGTTAACTGACAAGATCAACTTGTTTGTTGAGTTCAGGTTTCAAACGCCTTCATCCTGAGGGGTTGAAACCCGAACGCAACAAGAGTCCTATGCAAGGAAATTGATAATATGATGAAAATAATAATAATAATAATAATAATAATAATAATAATAATAATAATTATAATGATAATAATAATAATAATAATAATAATTGTCGCTGCTAATCGCCGTCGCAAAGTACAGCAACGACGCAGCTCAACAAGGTCGAACCGAAGCATACAATGGCGCCTCTGGCAGCCGCTATACGGTCCATGTGTGACCTTGGAGCACAGCTTACAGCCAGCTGGAATCGGCTGTATGCTGGTTTTTGCCGAGGGGGGAAAACCGGAGAACCCGGAGAAAAACCCTCGAAGCAGAGAAGAGAACCAACACAAACTCAACCCACTTATGGCGTCTGGTCCGGGAATCGAACCTCGGCCACATTGGTGGGAGGCGAGTGCTCTCACCACTGCGCCATCCCTGCTCCAAGCTTTAGTTCTACCATATCCGCAGGAACGACTTTCACATTCAACTTCCTTTGTTTGACTAAAACTTTTTTCCTGAATCTTCTGTCGATTAAAGGTCTTGAACACGAAATAATACAGCATTCTTCAGCAAATAGCTAATAAGTAAGAGCTACTCAGGGTCACAGGCATAATTTAGTTCTGACGCCTCTTGTGCGTTGGAAAGCATGGTGGTGGTGGCATAGCTTTCATTGGCCGCAGAAAACTCATTAGACGAACCAACGCCAGCTTTGAGGATCACGTGACATTAAAAAAAAAAACAAAAACAAAAACAAAAACAATTTTAAGGACTGAGATATGAGAGAGTGACTCAATGAATGACAGAAGCTCGCCTAAAAGTAAAGAACTCCAAACCATGAACAATAGTTTAAAAGAAGCCAATAATAATCTTCAACACGAAAAAAATGGTGAAGTGGATAGTTAAAAAAGAGAGAAAAACAGCGAAAATAAACAAAAAGGATTAAATCAGAAGACTTTTGACTGCATAAATGTGGCAACGGCTTTTCATGGATTTCGACTTAGACCGTACCCATCTAGTTAATATATGATTCTTGAATACGATTGGGACTTGTTGAGGTCTTTGATTTTTCAAATTGGTTTATCACGGTTTTTGACCCGTGGCGGACTTATCTAGCAATTACAACATTTGGACACGATTGGGACTCGGACTTGCCTAAAAATCAAACCTCTCACTACAACACATGTACAGTTACTGGATGCAATAATTCCAACAGATGCCAAGTCCCAGCTCCTGGCTCAACAGAAAACAGAAGTTGTATTTTGAGTATACTATCAGCCATTAGTTTGCAGTGGCTGAAGGTCGTCTTGGAAGTAACGACGTTTTTTTTCGTTTTTCCAAAGTTTTGGAGGAAGATTTGGATGCAAATGGGTAATTAAATTTCTGAGAAGACTAAACGAAGGACATTTACGGTTTCTTGACTTTCAAAAAAGTTGAAATTATTGCACCTGGTGGCAATGGTTAGATCTTTTAGAGGAGTTGCATCCAATGAAGCCCGGTCACTTGTTGATAGTTTATTATATCATGGATCAATGCAGCGCTACATTTACCGAACAATATGCATTCCATAAAGTGTTATGTGTCACATACTTGACACATTATTGTTCTTTCCGGTAGATGGTTTGGCAAATTGTAAAAGAAAAGTCTATGAATGAGGAACATCTATTTACCATAGGTACCATAGGTAGTGCTGCAACCCGCGTGTGTGGAAGTTCATCGCGCACAGCTTCTTTAAGTGACATATGTCAGAGAATGTGATGTTTAGTTGCGTGTTGCGGTAGCGAAGTTCACATCAAATTGAGAGATGGTCATGACAGCGGGAACGACATCATCAAGAAGCCATCTTAGCGTGCCTATCAACAACTGCGGGGTAGAATAAGCACACGTGCACGACACCTTTCGTTCAGATTGCAGCTGGAGAAGTGGATTTCGGTTTTTTTAGTTTTAGACGTTTCCACTGATAATTGTTCTCTGACATAATCACCAATAACATCACGTTGACCAATGACATATACGACGCCAACCAGAGTTCTCATACTATCTACCGACGTTACACAGATAACTTCGATCTGAAGATGACTTCCGCGCACGTTGTCGAAACGTCAGTCAATGTCGTCTCAAACAGTCCTTGTCAGGACTACACTCATCCGGACGCTGTTATTGTGCTATAAAAGCACGTTGAGATATTCCTTTCTGTAGTAAACGAGAAAATATTTGGGAAGATTGCGTTGCCTTCTTTGAACTGCTTCCAGCTACACAAAGCAAGGAAGTGGCCTGTTGTAAATTAGCCAATCAAATAGCACCTTTGATTTTCTTTTACATAAGAAAATTGTGTACCTTAGATGAGCAATTAATTCATGCGACGGCGTGCGTTCCTTCAGATTTCAAGAACAAGGGAGACTTGAAAGATTTTAATTACTTGAGAACTTAGAGCAACTCTTACACAGCTTTTGTGCTCCCCAAACTTTCCACGTGACTCAAATTGTGACTTGACCCATGTGACTCAATTGGTCATATAAATGTTTAATCACTGGAAAGAAAATAGTTTCCCAGGTTCAGAAGCTTTAAAACGACATATTCTATCACTGGCTTTTGTGAACCACTTGCCGACTTGCATACTTCCAAGATGGCGGGCGAACAAGTTAAAAATGTGCGGGAAGAATATAAATAAAAGGAAATCAGGAAGCGTTGAAGAAATCCACTTAAGAGCCGAACTGCAGCGTCACAACAAATAAAAGATTGTACAGCGTACTGCAAAAAATTGCACCATTTTTCATGGTTATGTGTGGGGGGAAAATATGACGATACAATTCTTTGGTTAGAGGAAGGCGGTGAAAGCTCTGTAGGATCTATCCTGAAGCCTAAAGACATTCCAACCGTTAAGTCCAATGGTGGCCGCTAGCTTGCAAGTCTAAATTTCCTCAACGAAGAAAGCAAGCAAGAAAACCTCTCAAATGCCAAATGGATATGGGCACAAATGACCAGATCCCAAGATTAGTGGCTTCATAGCTCAGATTGTTAGAGCGTCGCACCGGTATCGCGAGGTCACGGGTTCAAACCCCGTTGAAGTCCTGAATTTTTCTGGCTTCTCTACGCAATTCCAAAAATTGCGTTCATAACTGCGAGAATCATAGCTTCAACAGTAAAAGCAAGGTGACACACGCTAACACCAACCCGGTGTGGTCAACACATCACGCATGCGCACAACCATTTCACCCGGTCAATTAGCAGCCATGGACACCTTCCCACGCGCTTGCCGGGGGAGAACAGTTTTGCTGTTCCCAACCCAGCTTACCACATGTTTGGCACGTAAAGCTGCCACTTAAAGGGGTGCTAAACACACCCGCCTGGTATGTTAGCTACGCCATGCTGATGAGGCCGAAAAGGCCAAAACAGCTGTCCATGGCTGCTAATTGACCGGGTGAAATGGTTGCGCGCATGCGTGATGTGTTGGCCTCACCGGGTTGGTGTTAGCGTGTGTCACCTTGCTTTTATTGCTGATCATAGCTTCACTTGATTTCATATCCGCAGTTCATATATAATCCATTTCATATATCATTTCATCATTGATTCTCGCAACTGTAAGAAATTTTTATGGGCAACCTTTTGATTCGAAGCAGGCATACTACCAACTTGTAATAAACAATGTCAAGTAACGCATTTGTAATTAAGTGTGGCAGCCACACTATGCCATCGACTGAAGTGTTTGCATACGAGAACCGAGAATCTGTCACTTGGTTTACTGTAGGGTTAGGTTCCAATTTCCGGCCTCCTTTGCTTGGTTCGGGTGAAATACGTGCAAGTTGAAAAGCAGCCATTTTTGTTCTGTACGAGTTTGTATGATAGTTGTGTCCTGTGCCTTGTGAAAACCTGATTGTTTTAATTTGTCTTTCAGATGTCAGACGTTTGCCGGCAACGGGGAATTAATTTTCCCCTTCAAAACACACAAGCCAGCTTTGCTACAGGGACAAAACGCTTGAGTTTTAAGTGCAGGTTGCACAAATAGGAGTTTAAATAACTCTTATAGGCCAGCATTGTACAGTCTGTTTCGGTTTAGTTTTCTCCACATTCATCGAAAGGAGTCATTGTACTTTCGCAAGCAAACATATTATTAAGTTACCTGATTTAACACTGTTAATGAAATAGTTATTATGTCAGGAAGTAAACAAGTTAAAAAACTGTTGCATTTTCATTATGGTATACCGTAATTCGTTTAACTCTGATATTTTTTGTTCCTTTGTGCTTTTAGTGTCACAGTACTTCAAAATGTTAACGTCAGGAGTATTTGCTTGATATGAACTTGGTAACTAGCACTACTATGGCTACAGGTCGCATTGTTTTAAACTTCATTTTGAAAGTTACCAGATTTAACGCTATTACAGTCAAACCAAGTGAAGCGTACCCCTTAAGATTGCATTAATGAAGTGATTATTTGAAACTTGAACCCGCTCGTCGTTTCAAGAATGCAATAATGAATTGATTATTCGAATATTGAACTCGCTCGCTTGATCCAAGAATACGGCTAAATTCGCTAACAGCTTCCGTTTTCGAAAAATCAATTCACTGTTGCGACTAGTAGGTTTCAAACCTACTAGTCTTTTCTAGAATGCAATACTGAATCGATTTTTCGGAAACGGAACCCGTTAGCCGTATTCTTGGATCGAACGAGCGAGTTCAATATTCGAATAATCAATTCATTATTGCATTCTTGAAACGACTAGCGGGTTCAAGTTTCAAATAATCAGTTCATTAATGCAATCTTGAGGGGTACGCTTCACTTGGTTTGACTGTAAAAAAACCATGGTTGGTAATTTTTTTTCACTAAGTAATCGAACCTAGTTTATTAAGTACAGATCTATGTATTTCGCTTCTTTTATCGACAAGATATCGTTGACGTCACCTATTGCCATTAATGTGCCAACCAGTGCCTCATTGGCTGTCGAAACAAAGGGTCTCTTGTTCCAGTGCTTGGCACATTTGAATAACAAAAGTAACATTTGGAAAGAGATATCTTCCCTGTCGTCCAACTAAAATCATCAACATATCATTTGAATCATAGCAAAGCTTTTAGCATTTTGTTGGGATACCTTCACTTGTGATGTCACATTATCAATACTTCTACAGTAATTATTGCTGTAGAACTATTTGCAGGGTTTATACTGTCTTGAAAGTCCTTGAATCTCAATTGAGTCTTTGCAAAGCTATTGATTTGTTTGCTTTGTTTTAAAAAGTAATTTAATTTTACGGAAATTTGAAGGTTCCCTCCTACAAGCAGCTGCTGCTATTATAATACATTAAATAGCAATTTTGTGAAATTCCAGTCTCGTGACATGATATGCAACTTGTATCGAGAATGGTTCAGGTACATGGAAGTATCAAATTCTCAAGCTCAGTGCTTTGGAGTTTAAGGATAGCAGAGTCACTGTACGCTGAGAGAAACTAATACATTGCTTCAGTCAGAGTAAAGTCACCTCAAAAAGACTAAGTATGTTGCATTACTACTGACCCATCCACTTTATGATTACTAACTGCCCTATAAGCCCTGAAGTAACAAGCCCAGCTGTAAACGTGCCTAAGCTGCCAAGGGCGAACTCAATGTTGCAACTGTAATTTGTAAGCCACACATGTACGCATTGCGGACCTATTTTATCAACTTGTCATTAGTGTCTTTTAATAAAGCGTTTGAAATGTATGTTGTTTGGTCGTGGCGTCAATGTTGTGAACGGTATTTTGAAATAGGATATGAAACCAACTAAATATTCCCGTTTCACACTACAACGGTCTCAAGCGGCTATTAAAATACAAATTAATTAAGAAAACCCAGAACTAGATTTATTCCCGTCTCGTTTAAAAAAACAATCTTTAGAGTGTTCCTCACAGAAATTTTAGAACCATTGCTGCTCCCTTTCTTCAAGCGTTTTCTAATAAAAGTTTGTCAGCGTATGCTATGCTTGATTGATAATATGAATCGAACGTTATGAAGATAAAATGGTAAACTTGTGTAAAGAAAGGATCCGAGTGAGGCCTTGTTTCTCGCAGTCATGACGCAACTTTGCAATTGTGTAGCGAACCCTGAAAAATTCAGGACTTTATCGGGGTTTGAACTCATGACCTTGCGATACCGGCGTGATTTTCTAACCAATAGAGGTATGAAGCCACTGACGCTGGGAGCTGGTCGTTTGTTGGTTCTAATGTTCCCGTGATGCATGTATCGACGAATGAAATGATATATGAAATGGAATTGGGAGCTAGCTAGTTCCCAACGTCAGTGGCTTCATAGCTCAGTTAATTGGAGCGTCGCACCGATATCGCGAAGTCACAAGTTCAAACCCCGTTGAAGTCCTGAATTTGTCAGGCTTCTCTACGCAATTGCAAAAATTGCGTTTCTAACTGCGAGGATAATAGCTTCACTTGATTTCATATCCGCAGTTCAATGTATGATCCATTTCACATATGATTTGTATCGGTAATCACATGAGGCCGAGTACTATTAAGGATTAATTGCACGAGTGTTTTGGAAATTTTCCAAAACACAAGTGGAATTAATCCTTAATAGTACGAGGACTCATGCGATTACTTGTTTATCAATAAAGGGCAAAAGTACTCTTGATTACCAAAAATGCCCTCGATTAAGAAAAAATGCCCCCTGTCTCAGCCAATCAGCGCTCAGTAATTTTGCCCTTTATTGATAAGGTTGGAAAACAGTAGCGCTATTATTACAGTTATGGAAGCCTGACTGGCTTTAAACATTGCAAAAAAAAAAAAAAAAAAAAAGACAGAGCTCATTTGGTTTGGAATATAAAACTCATTTTGAAGTCATTTTAGCTGTTTGTGATTGACTTTTAATAGTGTCGGCTTGTCTGTTTGTGATTGCTTCTTATCCCCATATTATGACTTTATTGCGCTAATCACTTTATCTACAGAGTTTGATTGCTGTGCCGGACAGAGCTCTCTCTCCAAGCTAGCCTGTTCAAACTCACCACCAAAATGCACACTATTTGATCAGCGGCAGAGGAAGAAAACTGTCAAGCGACGCCACTCGCTGCAAGTGAACGGAACCTTCAAAGCTATTTGAGAAATTAAACCAATGTTACTGGTCAAGAAAATCTTCAGACGATAAAGAACTGAAGGAAATCGATGGGATCCAATTTAACGAAGATAAGAAACAACATAAACGAGTATCTGGAGTCAGGACTGAAGAACAGTATAAGGCAATTGAACTTGCACGTACTCAACTTTGTAAAGCATGGGAACAAGTGACAGCGAACCATCAACAATTTCAAGCTTTGTGAACTGACGATACCGAACTGCGGGAGACAGCCACATCGTTGTTAGAATCCCAAGCAGCAGTAGATGAGATTATCTGTAGAACTGTTCAGTACCATGAACACAGAGTAGAGAGTGGTGGATCTGCATGTGAGTTTCTAATTGCACCCAAAGAACCAAAACAAATCGATCATGCCGGTAACACGGAAGTCGCCAGTCTTGGTTTTCAGAGCAGCAAGAAAAGTGCTACTAAAACAAGTAAGGCAAGTTCATTCTCGTCTAAAGAAAGGGTAAGGGCAGCTGCAAGGAAACTTGATACACCTAAATTAAGAGTAGAGCAGCTAAAGGAAAAAGCTCTGTTAGCGGAAGAAAGAGAACGAAATATTGCTTCTAAAGCGAGAAGATGATCTGGCTGTTCGAATGAAGGTTTTTGAGGATGCTGGCAAGGATTCTAAGCC
>NC_090876.1:34071612-34104112 GCF_036669935.1 Montipora foliosa
TCCACTAACGAGTCCATAGTATCACTTTGGTCACGCTCGCGTGGTAACGCGTCGTGTTGGAAGAAAAAAATGCTTTTCCGAGGAGAAAGCAAGAAGAGAAAGGCTGAGGCTTTCAAACGCAACAATTTTCAGGCTAAACAAGTGAAAAGTGATAAGCAATAACTTTATTATAAATGACATAGGTCATTTGAAGAAGGAGTTCATAGGCCTTGTTAGGTTAAGAGAAAGCAAAGGGCTGTTGAACTATATTACTAAAGTAATGAAAAGACGTCAGAGAACGCCAAAAAAAATAATAATTTGTTTTAGCAGTAAAGTATTATGATAAACAAACATCGAAAAAAAAAAAAACAATTGTGCAATATCCTGAATAAATTCTCCATTTTGAATAACTTTTAGATGGATTAGATGAATTTAAATAACTTTTAGTTTAGATGGAATAAAGCGTAAAATTTCTGCTAATCAAAAACCATGACGTCACTGTTTCGTTGCCATGGTAACCTAGAACGCCATATCAACTATATTTTTACAAACTTCAAACTTCCTCTAGTACGTGGTTAAAGTTTCAAAGTTGTACGTGCTTGCATATAAGAACTGTGGCCGTCTAAAGTCTAATGGTATAGGCTAAATTTATTGTAGGAAGCCTCCTTAACTCATATCGCTCGTCTTCAACCTTTGTTGTCACACAGCTCAACTATCAGACAACGAACAGAACTTTTGCAAAAAAAAAAAACATCATAGCACAATGAATAATTTTTAGAACAAGACGCCGACCGGAAAACGCGGTATAAACATACTTTTACCGATGTATGAACACCTAATCAACTTGTCCGTCGGTTCTGACGATAAATCACTAATTTCCGATTAAAATACAATTTAAGGAATCACAAATTGTTAAAGAAAACTACCGTCACGCAATACAACTCAAGTTTCCTACCATTACAGTCAGTCATTATTTCCGTTTCTGAACAGCATGTTGTCAGGCTATTAAGGACACATTCGCAACATTTGTGATTACTGTTGTGGTCGATGTTTATAATTTTCTATGCGTATATCGATATTCTAGTCACTATATGTTTTGAGGAAGTGTACGGCGATTTCCCGACGCTTTGAGAACGAAGCATTCAACTTTCGGAGCGCTATTACAGTCAGTCATTATTGCTGTTTCTGAACTGCATGTTGTCAGGGTATCAAGGACACATATTCGCAACATTTGTGAATGCTGTTCTGGTCGATGTTTATAATTTTCTACGCGTATATCGATATTTTAGTCGCTATTCTTTGAGAACGAAGCATACAACATTTTTGAGTAGCACAGCCTCCTTTGTTTATCCAACATTTTTCTTTCTCTCACCACCGGACAATTCCAAAAGTCGGGTCGACTTTTCAAATGACGGGTCGTCACGACCTGATCGGATCGTCATGGTCCGTCGAGATATTTGTAGCTGCCCAGGTGGTTGGACTTCCGGCAGTAAATGTTACTTCCTTTTTAAACTTCGCCACCGGACATCCGGTGAGTCGGGCCGTCAACAGCAATTGACGACCCGACTCAGTTCATGTATATTGGAAATGTGTGAGGACTCCACAGGACTCTGGAAATGAATGAAAACTAATCCAAAACTAAATAACGTAGTACTGGTTTATCTTAATACTACTTTTCAAAGTATACTCAGGAACCGGGCAAAATTCGAATTAAACAACAACAATAAGATGAATCCCATTTTAGCTTTTAATGCCATTTCGTTCTCAGCATTCGTTGATCACGGCTTTTTCAATTCTATTTACACAAGAGCAGTAAAATAATACCCCCCATTATCCTAATAGAATCCTCGAACGAGATCAGAGCGATCAATTTCAAACATAAATGCATGACATTGGATTTGCTAGTTTTAAAGAAAAGAATACGAAAAGTCTAAAACAAAACACAAAAAAGGGGATAATTTAATGAAGGATCAAGTTTGGTTAAACTAAGTTAAAGGATTTTAATGGCCAAACGCAGTTTAAACATATGCCTCTTTTTCGAACTTCAATAAAAAAAGTTCATTGTACCGTGATCATAAAGAAAAAAAAACGAAGTGTTCTCGCGTGGAAATAGAAATTAATAGCGTTTTATAATGTCCTGATAGTCCTAAAAGTGGACGACTCTAACAACTATGAAAAAATTTCGTGTACCTAGTATATATAACTACCATTTCTTTGGAAATATTATGATTTCGTTGACTCGAGATATAATGTGTCATTAGCAATCAATATGATTGTTTTATGTGCTCCTTCATTAGCAAAAGGGGAGTGGCTAAGATCAAGTAAAAAAGTACAAAAAGTACCAATATGACAGATGTGAATGAAATTAGATTTGAACGTGTTCATCGCTTGCCAACCCGGCGTAACCCTCGGAGGTCCACGAATACAAGGCCTGTTATTGCTAAATTTAGCTTTAATCAAGATAAAGAATTCGTTTGGTCTAAAGTTAAAAATCTAAAAGGTACTAAAATTGGAATTTCGCATGACTACCCTAAAGAAATCGAAGCAATTCATACGAAATTGTACCCTGGGCTAAAAAAGGCGAAGCAAGAAAAACAATCAGCTTTCTTCAAGGTGGATAAATTAGTCATCAACGGTCAAGTGTATAACGGGATTGAAACTGAAAATCTTCCTTACTACCGTTTAATTATGAGTAGCACATAAGCTTTAGTAGATGGAGGGCTGATGGGTCTAAATGCACGTCAGACAAGAAAATTTGTGTATTTATGTTACTTATTTACTTAGGACATTTTTTGGTATTTTCTTATTCTTTGATTACTTATGCATGTAGCATTATAGCTGTTTATAGGCATCGAGCAACATTGCTGAATCTAATTTACTTAGTTTTTTGTACCCTCATTAATACTTCTTTTGTTTATTTGGCTAAATTTGCAGTTCATTGGCAGATACATTTTATTCTTATTATTATTTGTTATTACTGTTTTTGTTTTGTTTTTTTTTGGCTTCTACTGCAGCTCTCAATTCTGAAATGAACAAAATATTTGATGGCCGAAGTCTTTAAATTAGTATCGCTTAACGTAAAGGGCATAAGCAACCTTAAAAAGAGACGAACAATGTTTACTTGGTGCAGGAAACGTAAAGCTGATATAATTTTTTTGCAAGAAACCCATTCAATAGAAAAAACAGATACTCAATGGAAGAATGAATGGGGTGCAGAGATTATAACAAGCCATAGTAGCTCCAGTGCACGTGGAGTTGCTATCTTGATTAAGAATGGTTTTGATTGCACCATCCATCAAAAGATCCTAGACCCTTTGGGACGCTTCATCATTCTTAAAGCTGATATCAAAGACCAAACATATGTCTTAATTAATGTTTATGCACCAAACAAGGACAAAGATCTCGTATCGTTTTTCAATAATTTATTCGCAACGCTACAAAGAGAAAACTTAGATTCAGAAGATAATATCATTATAGGAGGCGATTTTCAATTGCCCTTTAAATCCAGAGATTGACAAAAAAGGAGGGATAATTATACAAAGAAAATCAGTTACTGCCTGCATTGATTGTCTACAAAATCAACTAGATCTGGTTGATATTTGGAGAATTAAAAACCCAGACATAAGAAGTTTTACCTGGAGTCAAAAGTCTCCAAGAATTTTTTGCCGTCTCGATTATCGGTTAATTTCTAATAATTTGAACGATTTAGTGAAATCAAGTGATATAATTCCAGCTATTCGAACAGACCATGCTGCAATTTCGATAGAGATTTCAGAGCTAGAAAATGAGCAGAAAGGTCTCGGGTATTGGAAAATGAACTGTTCCATGTTGAAGGATGAAGAATATGTAAATAATGTTACTGAAATGCTTCCAGTATGGACGGCAGAGGGACAAAAAGAAATTTCGGACAGTCGTATCCTTTGGGATTGGATCAAATATAATATAAGGGCGCACGCTATTAACTACTCCAAGAAAAAAGCCAAGGAAAGAAATGCAATAGAATTAAGTCTCCAAGATCAGCTTAGAGAGGCAAAGGAAGAATACGAAACTACGCCTAGTGACTCTAACGCAGCTCGCTTTAATGCGGCTCAGGAAAAGTTAGAAACTTTCTATGAAGAAAAAACTAAAGGAATAATTATACGTGCACGTGCTCGTTGGCATGACCATGGAGAAAAGAGCACAAAATATTTTTTAAACCTCGAAAAAAGAAATCATATAAAAAAGCATATAAGAAAACTTCACATGAGCGGAGTAATAAAAACAGATCAAATTTGTATATTAAAGGAGCAAGAAAGGTTCTACAAAAACTTATATAAAAGCAGTACTACTGATCCAGATCTTGCATTTAAAATTGATTCTTTCCTAAACGATTTAAATATACCCGCACTTTCTGAAGACCAGAAAAAATTTTGTGAAGGAAATATTTCAGCAGAAGAATGTTTTCGTCTCCTAGATAGCTTTGACAATAATAAAACTCCTGGTAATGACGGCATTCCTATTGAATTTTATAAGACATTTTGTACCTTCTATCGAATCAGCCAATCCATCTTTCTGCCAAAAACGTTTTATTTGGAGTTTTATCAAAACAATGCCCTTTATCAAATTTATTAAACTATTTCATATTAATTGGAAAATTCTTTTTATGGGACTGCAGAAGAAGCCAAACACTTCCTAAAATTCAAGGACTGCAATCGAAACTAAAGATTAACTATGAAACTGAAAAAAAAAGATCAACAAAAACAACTTCTTTGAAAAGAAATGGGTACTCACTCCAATATAATTAATTAAGTTATTTATTTATTTATTTATTTATTTACTTTTAATATGCATGTATCTTTTATTTTGTTGCTCATTGTTTTTAATGTAAGAATATAAATATAATTAGCATCTGTAATCGTATTATTTTGTAAGCAGTGTATAAATTGGTATTGCAAGTTTAAAAAGTAATCATATTGTTTTTGTAGAGTAAGTATTGCAATTGTATTATTGTAAGTAGCACCTGTAATTGTAAGTGCATTGTATTGTAAGTAGTGCGTACGCAATTCAATTGTTAAATAGTTTTGATGGTAGTATAATGGATTTTAGTAGTTGTTAATTGTGTAATTTTTGTAAGTTGTGTAAGTAGATGTACCAGTGTTGTAAGTAGTGTGAATCATAATAAAAAGTTATTGAAGATGTAAAAAAAAAAAATATATATATATATATATATAGTTAAGTGTACGTAAGGAAAAGCGACGAAGAGACAAACTCTTGACTGTTCTGGACGAAGTTTAATGCGACGTTTCGGCCGTTCGGCCTTCTTCAGGTTAAAAATTAAAAACTAAAAAAACTATTTACAATGAGTGCAAATCACAAAAACAGCAGCTTATATATACAGAGCAGAAATATTGAAATTAAGGAAACGACACAAAACAAAGGTCAAAGCTACAAGGTGACATGGATTTGACAATCAAAGACAAATAAAGAACTATAACAAAAGGTCTAAATTCCAAGGTGGCATAGATTTAACAATCAAAAACAAATAAAGAACTATAGGTGACATATCGATAAAAATGCATCGTATTGGGAAAATGTCAACTCACAACTACTCAATTGTAGTAATTAATGCGGTGTTTCGATCTAGATTCCCGCCTTTTATTAAGACCATGAGGATTAAGGGTTAATAATTGCGCAGTCCAATAGGCCTCCCTAGTGAGTAACAATTGTTCAAGATGTAAAGAATTTTCAAAAGACCTAATTTGTTCGATAATGGTGAAATTGATTTGTGAAATTTCATGTTCAGAGTTATTATAGTGGATAGCCAATTCACAAGTTCTTTTGTTCTTTGTGGTTACGGAATCTTACTTTAAATTCAGTCGAGGTGGAGCCCACATATTGCAGGTTGCATTTGGCACAAGTGGCCAAATAAATAACATTTTGCGATGAACAAGAAAGTCTTTGTTGAATGGAATAATGACGACCAGTAGCTGAACTTTGAAATTTTGAAGCTTGAATTAAATAATTTTTACAAAGATCGCATTTCTTATTGCATTTTGAACAACCCCCATTTTCTTCTCTTTGATTTCTACAAGAGGTTACCTGAAATTTGGATGGCGCTAACATCTCCTTAAGATTTTTTGTTCTACGATAAGCGGGAAAAATTGACTTGGACGGAAAAATTTCTTTGACTTCTGGTGAAGATTGCAATAGATGAAAGTGATTTTTAATGACTTTTTGGATATCTGGCAAAATTGGATTGTAGTCAAGCACCAGTGGAAAAACTTTCTTATCTGGTTTTACCTTTTTGCTCAAAAGTTCAGATCTTGATATACTGAGAGCTTTGTCGAACTGTTTATCGACAAGCTCCGCCGGATAATTTTGAGATTTCAAATATCCTTTGTATTCCTTACACCTATTTTGAAGAAAGTCGTTGGTAGAACAACTGCGTTTGATTCTTAAAGCTACCCCAAAGGGGACTGCTCTTTTGCAATGTGAGGGATGTGAACTCGAAAAAGGTAGATAGAGGTGGCTATCGGTGGGTTTAGCATAAACATCAGTGCTAATAAACCCGTTACAAAAATGCAACGTGAGATCAAGGGCATTCAAATGACTTTTGGAGTAAACCAATTCGAATTTAATAGTAGGGTACAAATCATTGATATAATCAGTGAATTCCAATAATTTAGGTAAACCCTGAGTCCAGAGGTCAAAAATATCGTCCCTGTATCTCCACCAAAGCATAGGTCTCAAGCTACCCTCAAATTTGGCTTTCTCGTCGATGATGCCCATCGCTAGATCTGCATAACTGCAGGCGTTTTTCGGTCCCATGGCCGTACCGTGTTTTTGAACAAAGCTCTGACCAGCAAACTGGCAATTATTTACCCTGAGACAAATGTCAACGGCTTCAACTAAGCAATCAGTGGAAGGAATGTTATCAGATCTGGAATTAAGTGCCTTTCTAACTGCTGAAATACCTAGATTGTTGTCAATGTTTGGAAACATTGACACTACATCCCAAGACACAAGGAGGGACCCCTCAGGGAATGGGCCTTTTGCATTCAAATCTTCTAATTTGTTGATAAAATCCGTGGAATCCTTCACAAAGGATGGAAGACTCTGTGAAAGAGGTTTGAGGTAGAATTCTGTGAAAGCAGAAAGCCGTTCAATTGCTGTACCGCAACAGGATGTAATAAGCCGAAGTGGGTTGTCACGTTTGTGTGTTTTGACATTCCCAAATGCCACTCCCGGTTTTGGTTCCAGGTTTACAACCCACGTACCAATCTCCTGGCTAATCTGCCCCTCAGAAAACCACTTACGACTCCATTCCTTAACCACTTCAAAATGGTCAAGTGTTGGGTCGGAATCTATGCTGTCATAATGCAAATCATTATTAAGCTGACCTAGTATCTTATTTTGGTATTCTTGTTGACTGAGGACAACGAACCTAGAACCTTTATCTTGAATTCTTACAACATTTTCACTAGATTTAAGAGACCTTAAAGCTAACCTTTCTTCTCTCGTAAGATTGTCCTTGGTAGTTCTTAGATTAGCAGGCTTAAGGATGTCGTTCTTCACATTGTTGAGGAACACTTCTACCTGCGGGAAACTGGATTTTGGAGGCATCCATTGGGAAGCTGATGGAATCGCTGGAAATCGGTCGTCCACCACACGGGGGTTGTCTTCAGCATTTCTGCCGTGGAAGAAAACGGCAAGGCGGATTCTCCTTTCAAATTTATCTATGTCATCAGTCACCTTTTGCCAATTGATATCCTTAGGCACAGGACAAAATGCTGGTCCTTTCTTCGGGAGAGAGCGTTCCGCATCTGTTAGTTCAGAAGAGGTTAGATTAATAGGATTCAGGTCCGGCAAGTTGGTCTGTTGTTACACCCTTGTCGCTACCATCGTTTTCGGCTGGAGCTCCTATATTCCTTTGGGCAACTCTTTCAAACCGCCGCGTTCTCCTTCTCGTGTTGCTAGGTTGTACGGTTCGATCTACTGGTAATGGTTGCAGGGGTGTGGCCAACGAGAACTTATGGCGTGCTTTCTTTTTTAAATCAATCTCCAGTGCTACCATCCGTTCTTTAACCCGTTTCCAAATGGTTTTAACAGCAGTTTCTTCATAATCACGAAGGAGGTGATCGCGCTGGATATGAAGTTCCCTCTGAAGGGCTTTGGTCTTAGACAAGGCTGCCGCAGAAATGTCCTTTAAGATGTTGAGGGAAGCATTGTGTAAATGCTGTTTACAAGAGTCTTGTAGATTGTCATTTTCCTTGACCAACTGAAGTTCAAATGCTAACATAAGACCTTTAGGAATACGGTTATGCTGGATGCAGCGGAACAAAAAATTACTGTGGTGCTTGTAACGAACCAGTTTGTGCCAAGTGTTGTACAAGGAAGCAGGTATACCAGACAACAGAGCCATCGGATCTAATAAAAGATGCACGGTCGACCAGGAAAAAATCTTAAAGCAGTGTACGGTTGGTTGACCTAACGATGAACTCCGTGTGGTGGACGACCGATTTCCAGCGATTCCATCAGCTTCCCAATGGATGCCTCCAAAATCCAGTTTCCCGCAGGTAGAAGTGTTCCTCAACAATGTGAAGAACGACATCCTTAAGCCTGCTAATCTAAGAACTACCAAGGACAATCTTACGAGAGAAGAAAGGTTAGCTTTAAGGTCTCTTAAATCTAGTGAAAATGTTGTAAGAATTCAAGATAAAGGTTCTAGGTTCGTTGTCCTCAGTCAACAAGAATACCAAAATAAGATACTAGGTCAGCTTAATAATGATTTGCATTATGACAGCATAGATTCCGACCCAACACTTGACCATTTTGAAGTGGTTAAGGAATGGAGTCGTAAGTGGTTTTCTGAGGGGCAGATTAGCCAGGAGATTGGTACGTGGGTTGTAAACCTGGAACCAAAACCGGGAGTGGCATTTGGGAATGTCAAAACACACAAACGTGACAACCCACTTCGGCTTATTACATCCTGTTGCGGTACAGCAATTGAACGGCTTTCTGCTTTCACAGAATTCTACCTCAAACCTCTTTCACAGAGTCTTCCATCCTTTGTGAAGGATTCCACGGATTTTATCAACAAATTAGAAGATTTGAATGCAAAAGGCCCATTCTCTGAGGGGTCCCTCCTTGTGTCTTGGGATGTAGTGTCAATGTTTCCAAACATTGACAACAATCTAGGTATTTCAGCAGTTAGAAAGGCACTTAATTCCAGATCTGATAACATTCCTTCCACTGATTGCTTAGTTGAAGCCGTTGACATTTGTCTCAGGGTAAATAATTGCCAGTTTGCTGGTCAGAGCTTTGTTCAAAAACACGGTACGGCCATGGGACCGAAAAACGCCTGCAGTTATGCAGATCTAGCGATGGGCATCATCGACGAGAAAGCCAAATTTGAGGGTAGCTTGAGACCTATGCTTTGGTGGAGATACAGGGACGATATTTTTGACCTCTGGACTCAGGGTTTACCTAAATTATTGGAATTCACTGATTATATCAATGATTTGTACCCTACTATTAAATTCGAATTGGTTTACTCCAAAAGTCATTTGAATGCCCTTGATCTCACGTTGCATTTTTGTAACGGGTTTATTAGCACTGATGTTTATGCTAAACCCACCGATAGCCACCTCTATCTACCTTTTTCGAGTTCACATCCCTCACATTACAAAAGAGCAGTCCCCTTTGGGGTAGCTTTAAGAATCAAACGCAATTGTTCTACCAACGACTTTCTTCAAAATAGGTGTAAGGAATACAAAGGATATTTGAAATCTCAAAATTATCCGGCGGAGCTTGTCGATAAACAGTTCGACAAAGCTCTCAGTATATCAAGATCTGAACTTTTGAGCAAAAAGGTAAAACCAGATAAGAAAGTTTTTCCACTGGTGCTTGACTACAATCCAATTTTGCCAGATATCCAAAAAGTCATTAAAAATCTTTTTCATCTATTGCAATCTTCACCAGAAGTCAAAGAAATTTTTCCGTCCAAGTCAATTTTTCCCGCTTATCGTAGAACAAAAAATCTTAAGGAGATGTTAACGCCATCCAAATTTCAGGTAACCTCTTGTAGAAATCAAAGAGAAGAAAATGGGGGTTGTTCAAAATGCAATAAGAAATGCGATCTTTGTAAAAATTATTTAATTCAAGCTTCAAAATTTCAAAGTTCAGCTACTGGTCGTCATTATTCCATTCAACAAAAACTTTCTTGTTCATCGCAAAATGTTATTTATTTGGCCACTTGTGCCAAATGCAACCTGCAATATGTGGGCTCCACCTCGACTGAATTTAAAGTAAGATTCCGTAACCACAAGTCGAACATGCTGAAGAACAAAAGAACTTGTGAATTGGCTATCCACTATAATAACCCTGAACATGAAATTTCACAAATCAATTTCATCATTATCGAACAAATTAGGTCTTTTGAAAATTCTTTACATCTTGAACAATTGTTACTCACTAGGGAGGCCTATTGGACTGCGCAATTATTTACCCTTAATCCTCATGGTCTTAATAAAAGGCGGGAATCTAGATCGAAACACCGCATTAATTACTACAATTGAGTAGTTGTGAGTTGACATTTTCCCAATACGATGCATTTTTATCGATATGTCACCTATAGTTCTTTATTTGTTTTTGATTGTTAAATCTATGTCACCTTGGAATTTAGACCTTTTGTTATAGTTCTTTATTTGTCTTTGATTGTCAAATCCATGTCACCTTGTAGCTTTGACCTTTGTTTTGTTTCGTTTCCTTAATTTCAATATTTCTGCTCTGTATATATAAGCTGCTGTTTTTGTGATTTGCACTCATTGGAAATAGTTTTTTGTAGTTTTTAATTTTTAACCTGAAGAAGGCCGAACGGCCGAAACGTCGCATTAAACTTCGTCCAGAACAGTCAAGAGTTTGTCTCTTCGTCGCTTTTCCTTACGTACACTTAACTACAAATTCGCGTCGAGACATTGTATCCTGTGGATCCTCTTACTGGGAGTTCATCGTTAGGTCAACCAACCGTACACTGCTTATATATATATTTATATATATATATATATATAAGTTGATGCTCACAACTGATAAAAAAAAAAAAAAATAAATAAAAAAACAATACAACTAAGTTGCACAATTATTTGTGGAGTGAAGATTCGAATAGCCGTGTCATGTTTTGAAAGTGTATTTGGGGCAATATACCTACAGCAGATGTAGAGATGTGAGTCCTGAGAAAACATTCTCTGGGAGTTGAGTTATTTTATTCGCAATAAGAAATCTAGGAAAGAAAACAAAATTTAAAATAAGTAAAAAATTTGAATTAAACAAAATCAATGCAATCAATTCCATTTTGGTTTTAATTGCCGTTTCATTCTCACCATTCGCGGATCCGGTTGTACTTAATTCTACCCGCACAAAAACAGTAAAATTAATCCCAGTTGTTCTAAAAGGAGCCTGTCAACGACTCAGAGCAATCAAATCAAAGAAAAAATGGATAACAGTCGATTTGCTAGTTTGAAGAAAAACAATACGAAAACTCTAAAAGAAAATTGAGTATTTTAAAGAACAAATGTAGGTCAGGAGCCCATTAATGGACTCCTAATGTAGGTAAAAGACATCAATTGTTTCATCAATCTTTGACAGAGAAATCTTACGGTACCGAGATTGTAAAGAAAGAAAAAGGAGAATTCTCGCATGGAAATAGGAATCAATAGAGTTTCATAATCTCCTGATAGTTCGAAGAAATTGGAGTTCTGAAAACTATAAAACAATCTCATGTACGTAGTACATATAATTTTCATTCCGTTGGAGATATTACCGTTTCGTTGACCAGAAAATAAATGTGTGTCGTTAGCAATAAATATGATTGTTTTATGGGCTGCTTCATTAGAAAAAGGGGACCTGGCTACGATGAAATAAAACGTTTTACAAAAAGAACTAAAATCACAGCCTGGAATAATATTTACTATTAACCTGAGAAAGGTATGGTTCAAATGCACTTTAACTTTTGATCTGAAAGGGTTAAATACTGTAAAAACTTTATTTAACTCAGCAGTGTGAGTAAGTGAGTGTAATTTTTGACCTGGAAGGATAATTACCGTAAAGTCTTTATTTAAGTTAGCTGTGAGAGTCATTTTGTAACCAAGTCACACAATTATTTGTGGAGTGGAGAGGCGAATAGCCGTGTCATAGTTTAAAAGTATGTTTATGGCAAGATACTTACAGCATAGATAGACGCGTAAGTCCCGAGAAAACGTTTTCTGGGAGTTGAGTTATTTTATTCTCCCGAAGATCACTATAAATTGAAACAAAATTAGAAATAAGTACAAAATTCGAATTAAACAAGAACAATGCAAGTTATCCCATTTTAGTATTAATTGCCGTTTCGTTCTAAGCATTCGTGGATCACGGTAGTACTTGATTCTACTTGGACAAGAGCAATAAAATTAATGCCAATTGTCCTAAAAGGAGTCCGAGAACGACTCAGAGCGATCAAATCAAAGAAGATATGGGTAACAGTAAATTTTCTACTTTCGAAAAAAACAAGAGAAAAAATATATTACAAAATTAAGATTTTAATGACGAAATGCAGTTTAAAGACATGCATTGTTTTATCGAGCTTTGATGAAGAAATTTCACTGTACCGTGATCATAAAGAAAAAAAAAACAAGTGTTCTCGCTTTTAATAGAAATTAATAGTGTTTCATGATGTCCTCATAGTTCTAAAAGTGGATGACCCTAACAACTATCAAACAATTTCGTGTGCCTAGTATACATAATTACCATTCCGTTCGAGATATTGTCATTTCGTTGACAGGAAAATTAATGTGTGTCAGTAGCAATAAATATGCTTGTTTTATGGGCTCCTTCATTAGAAAAGGGAGACCTCGCTAAGATCAAATAAAGCGTTTTTCAAAAAGAACTAAAATGACAGGCTTGAATAACATTTAGAATTAGCCTTAGAAGGCTAAGGTTCAAATGTACTTTAATTTTTGACCTGGAAGGGTAATTACTATAAAGACTTTATTTAATTTAGCTGTGAGAGTCACTTTGTAACCAAGTCACACAATTATTTGTGGAGTGGAGACGCAAATAGCCGTGTCATAGTTTGAAAGTATATTTATGGCAGGATACTTACAGCTGAGATAGACGCGTAAGTCCCGAGAAAACGTTTTATGATATGTGTCAGCGGTCGAAATATTTCAAGTTCAGCAGATAATAAGAGCGGATGTACGGTATCATAGCCAAAAGATTTCTTTGTCTCAATACTTTCTAATAGTAGATAAACCTCGGTTTCATTTAATTGAGCGAAGCGAAAGGTTGATTTTTTCCTCTTTATATAGGTTGAGTAGTGGCGATCTGCTTTTGGCAATTTCGATGCAAGTTCAGTCGGAACATTACAGAAGTACCTGTTAATAGCATTTGATATTGAAGATGGATGCTGGAGATCTTTATCCTTAACCTTCAGATTGTCAATGTTCGAGGATGGCCGCTTTTTATTGATTATAAGGTTAACATTATCCCACATTTTTTTTGTTTTTGCGGAGTCCTTAAGTACACTATTGTAGTATAAGGTTCGAAGGGCTTTATTAATTGAGACAATCCTGTTTCGATAAATTTTATATTTTTTATGATAATAAATATTTCGAGTTGTCAACCATTTTTTATAGAGCTTGTTACGAACTTTGATTGATTTTCTCAATCCTTTCGTCATCCACGGCTTGTCGGACGTATTTTTTATATTAATCGATTGAAGCGGTGCATGTGCATTGCTAATGCTAGTGAAAGTATGAAGGAATCTAGTTAAGCTTTCGTTTACATCATAGCTCTTGTATACTGTTGTCCAATTAGCATTCCTCGATGCTTTTTGAAAAGCAATCTTATCGAACCTTTTAAAATCTCTAATTTCAATTTTATTGGGGAAGGGACTTTGCGTAGGGACATACGAAAGAGTAAAGGCTGGCAAATGATCAGCTATTTCTAGGGCAATGCTACCACTAGTACTTGAAGACACAAAGTTAGAAAGAATGTGGTCTATACAACTTGTTGTTGACTCAGTTACGCGCGTTGCTTCGAGGATCAAAGGATTAAAGCCTTCTGAATAGATCAAGTTGAGGTATTCTTTTGCTAT
Organism: Montipora foliosa; assembly: GCF_036669935.1. NCBI lineage: Eukaryota > Metazoa > Cnidaria > Anthozoa > Scleractinia > Acroporidae > Montipora > Montipora foliosa. Next base: position 34,085,702 of record NC_090876.1, read on the forward strand.
TGTACTCTTGACGAGTGCATTGATGTTGAAATCACCTAAGATCAGACACTTTCTCTTAGACAAAAGGACGGAATGTAGAACATTTTCAAATTCATCAATGAAATCGCGTTGGGACCTACTGGGAGGGTTATAAATAACGCCAATAAGCAAGTCTTGCGTGTCAACCCAGATATTTTCAACACCAGCTACTTTTAAATCATTTCTCAAGTGTTGAGGAACACTTCTACCTGCGGGAAACTGGATTTTGCAGGCATCCATTGGGAAGCTGATGGAATCGCTGGAAATCGGTCGTCCACCACACGGGGGTTGTCTTCAGCATTTCTGCCGTGGAAGAAAACGGCAAGGCGGATTCTCCTTTCAAATTTATCTATGTCATCAGTCACCTTTTGCCAATTGATATCCTTAGGCACAGGACAAAATGCTGGTCCTTTCTTCAGGAGAGAGCGTTCCGCATCTGTTAGTTCAGAAGAGGTTAGATTAATAGGATTCAGGTCCGGCAAGTTGGTCTGTTGTTACACCCTTGTCGCTACCATCGTTTTCGGCTGGAGCTCCTATATTCCTTTGGGCAACTCTTTCAAACCGCCGCGTTCTCCTTCTCGTGTTGCTAGGTTGTACGGTTCGATCTACTGGTAATGGTTGCAGGGGTGTGGCCAACGAGAACTTATGGCGTGCTTTCTTTTTCAAATCAATCTCCAGTGCTACCATCCGTTCTTTAACCCGTTTCCAAATGGTTTTAACAGCAGTTTCTTCATAATCACGAAGGAGGTGATCGCGCTGGATATGAAGTTCCCTCTGAAGGGCTTTGGTCTTAGACAAGGCTGCCGCAGAAATGTCCTTTAAGATGTTGAGGGAAGCATTGTGTAAATGCTGTTTACAAGAGTCTTGTAGATTGTCATTTTCCTTGACCAACTGAAGTTCAAATGCTAACATAAGACCTTTAGGAATACGGTTATGCTGGATGCAGCGGAACAAAAAATTACTGTGGTGCTTGTAACGAACCAGTTTGTGCCAAGTGTTGTACAAGGAAGCAGGTATACCAGACAACAGAGCCATCGGATCTAATAAAAGATGCACGGTCGACCAGGAAAAAATCTTAAAGCAGTGTACGGTTGGTTGACCTAACGATGAACTCCGTGTGGTGGACGACCGATTTCCAGCGATTCCATCAGCTTCCCAATGGATGCCTCCAAAATCCAGTTTCCCGCAGGTAGAAGTGTTCCTCAACAATGTGAAGAACGACATCCTTAAGCCTGCTAATCTAAGAACTACCAAGGACAATCTTACGAGAGAAGAAAGGTTAGCTTTAAGGTCTCTTAAATCTAGTGAAAATGTTGTAAGAATTCAAGATAAAGGTTCTAGGTTCGTTGTCCTCAGTCAACAAGAATACCAAAATAAGATACTAGGTCAGCTTAATAATGATTTGCATTATGACAGCATAGATTCCGACCCAACACTTGACCATTTTGAAGTGGTTAAAGAATGGAGTCGTAAGTGGTTTTCTGAGGGGCAGATTAGCCAGGAGATTGGTACGTGGGTTGTAAACCTGGAACCAAAACCGGGAGTGGCATTTGGGAATGTCAAAACACACAAACGTGACAACCCACTTCGGCTTATTACATCCTGTTGTGGTACAGCAATTGAACGGCTTTCTGCTTTCACAGAATTCTACCTCAAACCTCTTTCACAGAGTCTTCCATCCTTTGTGAAGGATTCCACGGATTTTATCAACAAATTAGAAGATTTGAATGCAAAAGGCCCATTCCCTGAGGGGTCCCTCCTTGTGTCTTGGGATGTAGTGTCAATGTTTCCAAACATTGACAACAATCTAGGTATTTCAGCAGTTAGAAAGGCACTTAATTCCAGATCTGATAACATTCCTTCCACTGATTGCTTAGTTGAAGCCGTTAACATTTGTCTCAGGGTAAATAATTGCCAGTTTGCTGGTCAGAGCTTTGTTCAAAAACACGGTACGGCCATGGGACCGAAAAACGCCTGCAGTTATGCAGATCTAGCGATGGGCATCATCGACGAGAAAGCCAAATTTGAGGGTAGCTTGAGACCTATGCTTTGGTGGAGATACAGGGACGATATTTTTGACCTCTGGACTCAGGGTTTACCTAAATTATTGGAATTCACTGATTATATCAATGATTTGTACCCTACTATTAAATTCGAATTGGTTTACTCCAAAAGTCATTTGAATGCCCTTGATCTCACGTTGCATTTTTGTAACGGGTTTATTAGCACTGATGTTTATGCTAAACCCACCGATAGCCACCTCTATCTACCTTTTTCGAGTTCACATCCCTCACATTGCAAAAGAGCAGTCCCCTTTGGGGTAGCTTTAAGAATCAAACGCAGTTGTTCTACCAACGACTTTCTTCAAAATAGGTGTAAGGAATACAAAGGATATTTGAAATCTCAAAATTATCCGGCGGAGCTTGTCGATAAACAGTTCGACAAAGCTCTCAGTATATCAAGATCTGAACTTTTGAGCAAAAAGGTAAAACCAGATAAGAAAGTTTTTCCACTGGTGCTTGACTACAATCCAATTTTGCCAGATATCCAAAAAGTCATTAAAAATCTTTTTCATCTATTGCAATCTTCACCAGAAGTCAAAGAAATTTTTCCGTCCAAGTCAATTTTTCCCGCTTATCGTAGAACAAAAAATCTTAAGGAGATGTTAACGCCATCCAAATTTCAGGTAACCTCTTGTAGAAATCAAAGAGAAGAAAATGGGGGTTGTTCAAAATGCAATAAGAAATGCGATCTTTGTAAAAATTATTTAATTCAAGCTTCAAAATTTCAAAGTTCAGCTACTGGTCGTCATTATTCCATTCAACAAAAACTTTCTTGTTCATCGCAAAATGTTATTTATTTGGCCACTTGTGCCAAATGCAACCTGCAATATGTGGGCTCCACCTCGACTGAATTTAAAGTAAGATTCCGTAACCACAAGTCGAACATGCTGAAGAACAAAAGAACTTGTGAATTGGCTATCCACTATAATAACCCTGAACATGAAATTTCACAAATCAATTTCATCATTATCGAACAAATTAGGTCTTTTGAAAATTCTTTACATCTTGAACAATTGTTACTCACTAGGGAGGCCTATTGGACTGCGCAATTATTTACCCTTAATCCTCATGGTCTTAATAAAAGGCGGGAATCTAGATCGAAACACCGCATTAACTACTACAATTGAGTAGTTGTGAGTTGACATTTTCCCAATACGATGCATTTTTATCGATATGTCACCTATAGTTCTTTATTTGTTTTTGATTGTTAAATCTATGTCACCTTGGAATTTAGACCTTTTGTTATAGTTCTTTATTTGTCTTTGATTGTCAAATCCATGTCACCTTGTAGCTTTGACCTTTGTTTTGTTTCGTTTCCTTAATTTCAATATTTCTGCTCTGTATATATAAGCTGCTGTTTTTGTGATTTGCACTCATTGTAAATAGTTTTTTTTAGTTTTTAATTTTTAACCTGAAGAAGGCCGAACGGCCGAAACGTCGCATTAAACTTCGTCCAGAACAGTCAAGAGTTTGTCTCTTCGTCCCTTTTCCTTACGTACACTTAACTACAAATTCGCGTCGAGACATTGTATCCTGTGGATCCTCTTACTGGGAGTTCATCGTTAGGTCAACCAACCGTACACTGCTTATATATATATATATATATATATATATATATATATATATATATATATGTATATATATATGTATATATATATATATATATATATATATATATATATATATATATATATATATATAAGTTGATGCTCACAACTGAGATAAAAAAATAAATAAATAAAAAAACAATACAACTAAGTTGCACAATTATTTGTGGAGTGAAGATTCGAATAGCCGTGTCATGTTTTGAAAGTGTATTTGGGGCAATATACTTACAGATGATGTAGAGATGTGAGTCCTGAGAAAACATTCTCTGGGAGTTGAGTTATTTTATTCGCATCAAGAAATCTAGGAAAGAAAACAAAATTTAAAATAAGTAAAAAATTTGAATTAAACAAAATCAATGCAATCAATTCCATTTTGGTTTTAATTGCCGTTTCATTCTCACCATTCGCGGATCCGGTTGTACTTAATTCTACTCGCACAAAAACAGTAAAATTAATCCCAGTTGTTCTAAAAGGAGCCTGTCAACGACTCAGAGCAATCAAATCAAAGAAAAAATGGATAACAGTCGATTTGCTAGTTTGAAGAAAAACAATACGAAAAATCTAAAAGAAAATTGAGTATTTTAAAGAACAAATGTAGGTCAGGAGCCCATTAATGGACTCCTAATGTAGGTAAAAGACATCAATTGTTTCATCAATCTTTGACAGAGAAATCTTACGGTACCGAGATTGTAAAGAAAGAAAAAGGAGAATTCTCGCATGGAAATAAGAATCAATAGAGTTTCATAATCTCCTGATAGTTCGAAGAAATTGGAGTTCTGAAAACTATAAAACAATCTCATGTACGTAGTACATATAATTTTCATTCCGTTGGAGATATTACCGTTTCGTTGACCAGAAAATAAATGTGTGTCGTTAGCAATAAATATGATTGTTTTATGGGCTGCTTCATTAGAAAAAGGGGACCTGGCTACGATGAAATAAAACGTTTTACAAAAAGAACTAAAATCACAGCCTGGAATAATATTTACTATTAACCTGAGAAAGGTATGGTTCAAATGCACTTTAACTTTTGATCTGAAAGGGTTAAATACTGTAAAAACTTTATTTAACTCAGCAGTGTGAGTTACTTTGCATCTACGTCACAAAATGAATTGTGGAGTGGAGAGGCGCAAAGCCGTGTTATAAATTGAAAGTGCATTTGGGGCAATATACTTACAGCGTAGATAGAGATGTGAGTCCTGAGAAAACATTTTCAGGGAGTTGAGTTACTTTATTCCCAGCAAGATTTCTAGAAATCAACACAAAATTAGAAATAAGTACAAAATTCGAATTAAACCAGAACCATGCAATTTATCCCATTTTAGTTTTAATTGCCGTTTCCTTCTAAGCATTCGTGGAGCACGGTAGTACTCCATTCTACTTGGACAAGAGCAGTACAATTAATTCAAATTGTCCTAAAAGGAGTCCGAGAACGACTCAGAGTGATCAAATCGTTTAAGATATGGATAACAGTAAATTTTCTATTTTTAAAGAAAAAAAGAGGAAAAATATTTTTAAAAAAATTAAGATTCTAATGACGAAATGCATTTTAAAGACATGCATTGTTTTATCGAGCTTTAATGAAGAAAGTTCACCGTACCGTGATCATAAAGAAAAAAAGAATTGTTTTCGCATGGAAATAGGACTTAATAGAGTTTCGTAACGTCCTAACAGTTCTAAAAGTGTAGGACTCTGAAAAGTATGAAACAATTTCATGTACCTAGTATATATAATTAACATTCCGTTGGAAATATTGTCATTTTTTTCTTTTAATTTCCTCCATTTATTTATTTTACATTTACATTGTTCTACAATATTTGAAGATGGCGATGCTATTTGTGAAATTAAATAACAGGTTTCAAGAATAAATGGAGAGGGCAAGATATAGTTAAACTAATTACATGCCCTTTAATTAAATTACATTTTTATTTAGGTTAAAAGAGAAGTATTAACTCTATTACTATAAAAAACTATGAAAAATATATAAAGAGAGGAAAACAGAAAGCACAGACACACAAATATATATATAAATATATATATATATATATAACATTGGAGAGTCGGCGTGACGATGATTAATACTGAGCAAGATAAAAGTTGAAAAGTGCTCTTTTGAACGATTTTTTAGTTGTCTTTTCACGTATAGATAAGGGAATATCATTCCAATAGTAACATCCTATAACTGTTGGGCAGAAATTTCGTATATTTATTCTAAAGCTACTAGGATTTAGGTGTTGCAGGGATGCACTTCTTGTATCATAATTATATTGCTCAGATACAAAGGCCAACGTGAAATTAGATGGCTCTTTATCTACTAAGTGATCATAAATCAGTTGACAGGTATTTAGCTTAACAATGTCAGGGAGCTTAATTAGGCCAAGGTTTACATAATGAGGCGTAATATGATCTCGAAGTGGAACATTATTAATAATTCTTACAGCTTGGTTTTGCAGCTTTACCAATTGTGTGATACTGGAGCTTCGTAATTATTACCCCACAGAATGCACCCGTATTTAAATAGGGGTAGACAAGTGCGTAGTAGATACTTATCAAAGACTGCTTTGTTACATGTCGTTTCAGTTTTGCGATGATATTTACACTTTTGCTGATTTTACTCGGATGATCATAAAGTGTTAACAGCTACATTCCTGAATGAATTCGCTAATTACATTGAAATGAAAGTGCTTTGCAGAGAAGAATTACTACTACTAGGCGATTTTAACATCCGCGTCGACGCTGTAGATGACAACGATGCAACGAAATTTTCTGACCTGTTGGAATCTTTTGGACTTGTGCAGCATGTAGAGTATGCTACACATGTACAAGGACACACCCTAGATTTAATTATTTCACGCAAATCGGACACTACCATTTATGGTGTGCCACGTATTGATCGCTTTCTGTCTGATCATGGTGCTGTTCACTTTACCATCAATTCTAACAGACCAGATATAACAGTGAAGACAGTATCGTATAGGAAGTTGAAATCCATCGATATGAAGGCGTTTCAATTAGCCATAGCCGATTCCGATTTATGTCTGGATCCACCTGATAATCCTGAAGATTTAGCGATGTGCTACAACAATACATTAAAAAAGATCCTCGATGATCATGCACCGCTTGTAACACGCACAACTATTAATAGACCACGCGTCCCATGGATTACCGAAGAAATAAGAGCTTCAAAACGTGAAAGGAGAAGAGCAGAGAAAAAATGGAGAAGATCCAAGTCTGAAATAGACTTTGCTGAATTCAAAAAGAAAAGGAACTTAACAACAGCATTGATGGATAAAGCACGAGAAGACTTCTATGCAGACTTTATTGCTGAAAATAGTCACGATCAGGGTAAACTATTTCGTGCTACGCGTAGTCTCTTGAAGAAAAAAACATCTGCTAAATTGCCAGCATCTATTGATGCACAAAGTTTTGTTGATGACTCAGGATCCTCCTTTGTTCAAAAGATAGTCGATATTCGTGCTCGACTGGACACTGAAGAAACATCCGTCAGTTCAAGCTCTATTACTGAAGTGTCTACACTCCCACCTGAGACCATGGAAGAGTTCAAAAAACTTACAGAGGAAGATGTTAAATCCCTCATACAACGTTCATCTTCAAAATCTTGCTCCTTAGATCCAATTCCATCTAAGCTACTCCCTCAGTGTGATGTGTTATTACCCGTCATCACGTCTCTAATCAACATGTCTCTGAGGACGGGGGTTGTTCCTCGAGTATGGAAAGAAGCACTAATTACGCCATTACTGAAAAAGCCCGGGGCTGATATGCACGTTCCTCAGAACTTTAGACCAGTTAGTAACCTGTCAAAAATGTCAAAACTAACTGAGACAGCTGTTTGTCATCAAATACAAAATCATCTCCTCGAACATAACATCTACCCAGACCAACAATCAGCCTACAGAAAAAACTTCAGCACAGAAACTCTTCTACTGAAAGTAAAAAATGACCTCCTCATGAATATGAATAAACAACATGTGACTCTATTAGTACTATTAGACTTGAGTGCTGCATTCGACACTATAGACCATAAAATGTTGATTGATCGCCTTAAAATTAGATGTGGAATCACAAATGTACCTTTACGATGGTTTTAATCCTACCTAGAGAATAGATCTCAACGAGTCGTCGTTAATGGAGCTGAATCACGTTCTTTCGACTTACAGTTCGGTTTGGCACAAGGGAGCTGTCTTGGTCCTCTGCTATTTACAATTTACACTGGAGAGTTATCTGATATCATTAAACCCCACCTACCATCTGTTATGTGCTATGCTGATGATACTCAACTTTATGTATCTTTTAGTCCCAAGGACAATTGTGGAGAGGTTGAGGCCATAGCGGCTATGGAAGGATGCATTAAAGATATACAGAAATGGATGAAGGAGTCCAAACTACAACTTAACACTGACAAGACGGAGCTGCTACTAATTGGCACGAAGCAACAACTTCAGAAAATAAATTTGTCCACATTATGTGTCGGTAACGACTTGATAAAGCCTAGCAAAGAAGTCAAGAACTTGGGGGTGTGGCTAGACCCATCCTTAACAATGAACACACATATCAATAAGACTTGTAGTATTGCATTTTATCATTTGTATAATCTTCGTAGAATACGAAAATATTTATCTCAAGAATCGGTGGAAGTTCTTATCCATACATTAATTTACAGTAGAATTGACTACTGCAATAGTCTATATCTAGGTTTACCTGATTATCAAATCCAAAAAATTCAAAGAGTACAGAATGCCGCAGCTAGGCTTGTATATAATGCCGGTAAATATTGTCACATAACACCTTTACTGTTTAAACTTCATTGGCTGCCTATTCGTGGACGCATATTATTTAAGATTCTTTTAATTACGTATAAGGCTGTTCATGGGCATGCCCCTAATTATATCAAAGAGTTAATTAAATTTAAGAAGCCTGGAAAATACAACCTTAGGTCAAATAGTGACAATTTACTATTAGAAATAGAAAAATTGAAAACATATACTACTCTTGGAGACCGCGCATTTCAAGTCGCCGCTCCAAAACTATGGAATAACCTACCATTTAATATTAGAAGTTCATTATTTTTACCATCTTTTAAGAAAGCACTCAAGACGTATCTTTTTAGAGAAGCATTTCCTTAAATATTTTAATTGCTTACACGACGTATACAATTCTTCTTTAGATATTAAGGCCATTTTTTTATTTTTTATGCTATTCATATAATTTTAATTGTTATGAGTAATTAGTTATTAGTTATCATTAGTTACTAGTTATATTATAAAATTGTAATTAGGTTTTTAATGGATTTAGTTCCGCGCAGGTGAAAATGTAAATTGATACTTGCGCGTTATAAGTAAATAAATTATTATTAAATTATTAAATTATTATGGTCAATGTGATCACGCCGAGACAAAAAGCAATCAAGAACTAATCCTAAGTATTTAATGTTGTACGACTGCTCAAGATATTGGTCGGCAATTTTTAGAGGAGGGTGTAAGTTAGAATTAACTTTTTGTCTCGGTTGGAAAACTAGGTATTTTGTTTTACTTAAATTCAGAGTTAATCTGTTAGAACAAAGCCAGAATTTATTAACTGTAGCAATAACTCTAGGTCCTTACCAGCCACAGTCAGCGAAGTATCATCGGCAAATAGTCTTATGGAAAAGTAGTTAGTTGCATTAATAATATCATTCATATAAACTAGAAAAAGAACCGGACCTAAGATCGACCCTTGGGGTACTCCTGAGTTTATTTCTAGGAAGTCAGATTCAACGCCATTAACAAACACTTTTTGCTTCCTTTTGTTTAGGTAAGATCTTAACCACTTGTTTTCAATGTCTCGTATGCCATAAATGTCAAGTTTTGATAATAGGATATAATGATTGACCGTATCGAATGCTTTACTTAGGTCTAGAAATATGGAAATGGCATAATTTCCTTCGTCAAGGGCTTTTGTTATCTCATCTATAAGGTCTACCAAGCAGTCAACCGTGCTCATGCCAGATCTAAAGCCCCATATTGATTTGGTACCAAAATATCTTCATAGGTGAGATAAAATGATAATTGGTTAAGAACGCATCTCTCAAAAATTTTACTTAGTGCTGAAAGGACTGATATGGGACGATAGTTATTGCATGAAGAACGAGAGCCTTGTTTACAGATTGGTATAACTTTGGCAATTTTCAAGTTATCAGGAAATATGCCATGTTTAAGTGACAAATTTATGATATGTGTCAGCGGTCGAAATATTTCAAGTTCAGCAGATAATAAGAGCGGATGTACGGTATCATAGCCAAAAGATTTCTTTGTCTCAATACTTTCTAATAGTAGATAAACCTCGGTTTCATTTAATTGAGCGAAGCGAAAGGTTGATTTTTTCCTCTTCATATAGGTTGAGTAGTGGCGATCTGCTTTTGGCAATTTCGATGCAAGTTCAGTCGGAACATTACAGAAGTACCTGTTAATAGCATTTGATATTGAAGATGGATGCTGGAGATCTTTATCCTTAACCTTCAGATTGTCAATGTTCGAGGATGGCCGCTTTTTATTGATTATAAGGTTAACATTATCCCACATTTTTTTTGTTTTTGCGGAGTCCTTAAGTACACTATCGTAGTATAAGGTTCGAAGGGCCTTATTAATTGAGACAATCCTGTTTCGATAAATTTTATATTTTTTATGATAATAAATATTTCGAGTTGTCAACCATTTTTTATAGAGCTTGTTACGAACTTTGATTGATTTTCTCAATCCTTTCGTCATCCACGGCTTGTCGGACGTATTTTTTATATTAATCGATTTAAGCGGTGCATGTGCATTGCTAATGCTAGTGAAAGTATGAAGGAATCTAGTTAAGCTTTCGTTTACATCATAGCTCTTGTATACTGTTGTCCAATTAGCATTCCTCGATGCTTTTTGAAAAGCAATCTTATCGAACCTTTTAAAATCTCTAATTTCAATTTTATTGGGGAAGGGACTTTGCGTAGGGACATACGAAAGAGTAAAGGCTGGCAAATGATCAGCTATTTCTAGGGCAATGCTACCACTAGTACTTGAAGACACAAAGTTAGAAAGAATGTGGTCTATACAACTTGTTGTTGACTCAGTTACGCGCGTTGCTTCGAGGATCAAAGGATTAAAGCCTTCTGAATAGATCAAGTTGAGGTATTCTTTTGCTATTGTACTCTTGACGAGTGTATTGATGTTGAAATCACCTAAGATCAGACACTTTCTCTTAGACAAAAGGACGGAATGTAGAACATTTTCAAATTCATCAATGAAATCGCGTTGGGACCTACTGGGAGGGTTATAAATAACGCCAATAAGCAAGTCTTGCGTGTCAACCCAGATATTTTCAACACCAGCTACTTTTAAATCATTTCTCAAATGATATTCAAAGCTTGACTTTAAATATAAAGCAACTCCGCCACCTGTAGAAAACGTGCGATTGTCAGTTATGATATTGTAACCTGAGATTTGCAAGCTGCTTATGTCAACTTGCGGGGTAATCCAAGTTTCAGAACAAGCAAACAAATCTAACTGGAAGGGAAATGAATCCAAGAGATGACATAACTCGTCTAAATGCTTGCTTAGGCTTCATATATTTAAGTGAAGCGCCGAGAGTTGAGGCTTGACGACATGGGAAAGTTGTTCAAGCTCTTCTAATGTAAACATCCCATGGTCATTAAAAGACTGAAGATTTAAATCTGGGTCACATGTGTCGCTTGTCATTTACAGTCACAAAGTTGATTTAGAAATTGCAAAACAAAAAAAATACTAACGTAAGTACGAGATAATAATGTCTACATATTCTAACCTGACCATGCAGTTATGTTTTGCGATATAGAGCTCCATCTGTGTAAAGTTTTCCGCGAGAGAATCTAGGCTTTTTCCCGTTTTCAAATGCCTCCTTCATAACTTCCTTTAGTTTTTTTCTTTGCTTCATGATCTTCCCAGATTAGGTCCTCTGAAACCCAAATACCATTCACAAGATCTCGCTTCTTCTGGATAACTTTATACGTCTGTGGACGATACAGGAACTTGCAAATAATTACTCGCGAATTGTCATCTTTTCGAGGCCAACACGATGTGCGTTTTCAGTCTCCGGCTCCATATCAAGTTGATTGGATAAAATGTTGCGGACTTTTTGGATGCAATCCTCGTCAGTAGATTCTGCGACGTTGTGGAAACGGAGGTTGTATTCGCGGGAATATCGCTCAAGGGACAGGATTCTTTCACGCATTCCCTCCATTAGCTTGGCGTGTTTTCCAACAAAGCTTTCCATCTCGTCAACTTTACACCTCGCATCATGAAGTTCTCCCTTGAGTTCTTCGAAGCTGTCGTTGAGGGTCTTAAATTGGCTAGATATTTTATCTAACGCTGTTTCATTCAGCTTTACTTTAGCTTTTAAGTTTGAGATGTCCTGAACGATTTGTTTCTGACCTTTGCGCAGTTGCTCGAGCGACTCTCGTACAAATGTTTCGAAGTCATCTTCTTCTGAAACTTCTGCCTGTTGCTTCTGCTTTCCTCTCTTAGTTGTGGACATTGTTTACATAAAGGATTTTGACATTAAAGATTAAAATAAAATAAAAATTTGAAAAAGAAACCTTAACTTAACTTCTCTTCAACACGGAGCTTTAAATTTCGCGGTCATCTATTGTCATTTCATTGACTCGAAAATTAATGTGTGTCAGTATCAATCAATATGACTGTTTTATGTGCTCCTTCATTAGACAAAGGGGAATTGGCTAAATCAAAATGAAAGGTATTACAAAAAGAACAAAAATAGCAGACTAGAATAACATTTAGTATTCATCTTAGAAGGCTGAGGTTCAAATGCACGTAATTTTTTTAGTTGAAAGGGTTAATTAGTGTAAAGGCTTTATTTAACTGAGCTGTGTGAGTCACTTTATAACGAAGTTACAAAATTATTTGTGGAGTGAAGAGCGTATAGGCGCGTTTTATTTTGAAAGTGTATTTGGGGCAATATACGTACAGCCAGGATAGATGTGTGAGTCCTAAGAAAACATTTTCTGGGAGCTGAGTTATTTCATTCCTCTCAAAACCTCTAGAAAAGGAAACAAAATTTAAAATGAGCAGAAAAATCGAGTTACACTAAGACAATGCAATCAATTCCATTTTTGTTTTAACTGCCGTTTCGTTCTCAGCATTCGGGGATCCGGTTGTACTTGATTCTATTTGGACAAGAACAGCAAAAAAATCCCAGTTGTTTCAAAAGGAGTCCGTCAACGACTCAGAGCGATAAAATCAAAGAAAAAGTGGATAACAGTGGATTTGCCAGATTCAAGGAAAACAATACCAAAAATCTAAAAGAAAATTTAGGATTTAAATGACCAAATGCAGGTAAAAGACACATTTTTTCATCAAGCTTTGATGAAGAAAGCTCACTGTACCGTATTAATAGAGAAAAAAAGTCTTCTCGCATGGAATAGAGTTTCATAATCCTCCCATAGTTAGAAGAAATTGGAGAACTCTCAGAACTATAAACAATTTCATGTACGTAGTATATGTAATTACCATTCCGTAGGGGATATTGTCATTTTGTTGACTCGAAAATTAATGTGTGTGAGCAGCAATCAACAAAATTGGTTCAAGTGCTCCTTCATTAGAAAAATCAAATAAAAGGTTTTACAAAAAGAACCAAAATGACAGAGTGGAATAACATTTAGAATTAATCTTAGAAGGCTAAGTTTTAAATGCACTTTACTTTTTAACCTGAGAGGGTTAATCACTGTAAATAAATTCATTTAACTTAGCTGTGTGAGTCACCTTGTTTCTAAGTAACACAATTATTTGTGGAGTGAAGAGGCGTATAACTGTTTCATATTTTGAAAGTGTATTTGGGGCAATATACTTAAAGCCGCGATAAATGGTTGAGTCCTGAGAAAACGTTTTCTGGGAGTTGATTTATTTTATTGTCACGAAGGACTCTGGAAATAAAAACATGAAACGCAATTTATATGAACACTAATCCAAAACTAAATAACGTAGTACTGGTTTATCTTAATACTACTTTTCAAAGTATACTCAGGAACCGTACAAAATTCGAATTAAACAACAACCATAAAATCAATCCCATTTTAGCTTTTGATGCAGTTTGGTTCTCAGCATTCGTTGATCGCGGGTTTTTCAATTCTAATTCGATATTAAGAGCAATACAGTAATAACCCCAATTACACCAAAAGGATTCCGCGAACGACTCAGAGCGATCAATGTCAAACGTAAATGCATGACATTGGATTTGCTAGTTTTAAAGAAACAATATGAAAAATCTAAAATAAAGCACAAAAAAGCGGATAATTTATGAAGGATCAAGTTTGTTTAAACTAAGCTACCGGTAAACGTTTCTCAGCTAATAATAAAGGACTTTTATGGCCAAATGCAGTTTAAAAACGTCTTTTTTTTTAAACTTTAATGAAGAAAGTTCACTGTACCGTGATCATAAAGAAAAAAAAAAGTGTTCTCGCTTGAAAATAGAAATTCATAGCGTTTCATGATGTCCTCATAGTTCTCAAAGTGGATGACCCCAACAACTAAGAAACAATTTCGTGTGCCTAGTATCTATAATTACCATTCCGTTGGAAATGTTGTCATTTCGTTGACTCGAAAATTAATGTGTGTCAGTAGCAATAAATATGCTTGTTTTATGGGATCCTTCATCAGAAAAAGGGAACCTCGCTAAGATCAAATAAAACGTTTTTCAAAAAGAACCAAAATGACAGGCTTGAATAACATTTAGAATTAGAAGGATTAGAAGGCTAAGGTTCAAATGTACTTTAATTTTTGACCTGGAAGGGTAATTACTATAAAGACTTTATTTAAGTTAGCTGTGAGAGTCACTTTGTAACCAAGTCACACAATTATTTGTGGAGTGGAGAGGCGAATAGCCGTGTCATAGTTTAAAAGTATATTTATGGCAAGATACTTACAGCATAAATAGACGCGTAAGTCCCGAGAAAACGTTTTCTGGGAGTTGAGTTATTTTATTCTTCCAAAGATCACTATAAATTGAAACAAAATTAGAAATAAGTACAAAATTCGAATTAAACAAGAACAATGCAAATTATCCCATTTTAGTTTTAATTGCCGTTTCGTTCTAAGCATTCGTGGATCACGGTAGTACTTGATTCTACTTGGACAAGAGCAATAAAATTAATGCCAATTGTCCTAAAAGGAGTCCGAGAACGACTCAGAGCGATCAAATCAAAGAAGATATGGATAACAGTAAATTTTCTACTTTCGAAAAAAACAAGAGAAAAAATATATTACAAAATTAAGATTTTAATGACGAAATGCAGTTTAAAGACATGCATTGTTTTATCGAGCTTTGATGAAGAAATTTCACTGTACCGTGATCATAAAGAAAAAAAAAACAAGTGTTCTCGCTTTAAATAGAAATTAATAGTGTTTCATGATGTCCTCATAGTTCTAAAAGTGGATGACCCTAACAACTATCAAACAATTTCGTGTGCCTAGTATACATAATTACCATTCCGTTCGAGATATTGTCATTTCGTTGACTGGAAAATTAATGTGTGTCAGTAGCAATAAATATGCTTGTTTTATGGGCTCCTTCATTAGAAAAGGGGGACCTCGCTAAGATCAAATAAAGCGTTTTTCAAAAAGAATTAAAATGAAAGGCTTGAATAACATTTAGAATTAGCCTTAGAAGGCTAAGGTTCAAATGTACTTTAATTTTTGACCTGGAAGGGTAATTACTATAAAGAGTTTATTTAATTTAGCTGTGAGAGTCACTTTGTAACCAAGTCACACAATTATTTGTGGAGTGGAGAGGCGAATAGCCGTGTCCTAGTTTGAAAGTATATTTATGGCAAGACACTTACAGCTGAGATAGACGCGTAAGTCCCCAGAAAACGTTTTCTGGGAGTTGAGTTATTTTATTCTTCCAAAGAACACTATAAATTGAAACAAAATTAGAAATAAGTACAAAATTCGAATTAAACAAGAACAATGCAAGTTATCCCATTTTAGTTTTAATTGCCGTTTCGTTCTAAGCATTCGTGGATCACGGTAGTACTTGATTCTACTTGGACAAGAGCAATAAAATTAATGCCAATTGTCCTAAAAGGAGTCCGAGAACGACTCAGAGCGATCAAATCAAAGAAGATATGGGTAACAGTAAATTTTCTACTTTCGAAAAAAACAAGAGAAAAAATATATTACAAAATTAAGATTTTAATGACGAAATGCAGTTTAAAGACATGCATTGTTTTATCGAGCTTTGATGAAGAAATTTCACTGTACCGTGATCATAAAGAAAAAAAAACAAGTGTTCTCGCTTTAAATAGCAATTAATAGCGTTTCATGATGTCCTCATAGTTCTAAAAGTGGATGACCCTAACAACTATCAAACAATTTCGTGTGCCTAGTATACATAATTACCATTCCGTTCGAGATATTGTCATTTCGTTGACTGGAAAATTAATGTGTGTCAGTAGCAATAAATATGCTTGTTTTATGGGCTCCTTCATTAGAAAAGGGGGACCTCGCTAAGATCAAATAAAGCGTTTTTCAAAAAGAACTAAAATGACAGGCTTGAATAACATTTAGAATTAGCCTTAGAAGGCTAAGGTTCAAATGTACTTTAATTTTTGACCTGGAAGGATAATTACCGTAAAGTCTTTATTTAAGTTAGCTGTGAGAGTCATTTTGTAACCAAGTCACACAATTATTTGTGGAGTGGAGAGGCGAATAGCCGTGTCATAGTTTAAAAGTATGTTTATGGCAATATACTTACAGCTGCGATAGACGCGTAAGTCCCCAGAAAACGTTTTCTGGGAGTTGAGTTATTTTATTCTCCCGAAGATCACTATAAATTGAAACAAAATTAGAAATAAGTACAAAATTCGAATTAAACAAGAACAATGCAAGTTATCCCATTTTAGTATTAATTGCCGTTTTGTTCTAAGCATTCGTGGATCACGGTACTTGATTCTACTTGGACAAGAGCAATAAAATTAATGCCAATTGTCCTAAAAGGAGTCCGAGAACGACTCAGAGCGATCAAATCAAAGAAGATATGGGTAACAGTAAATTTTCTACTTTCGAAAAAAACAAGAGAAAAAATATATTACAAAATTAAGATTTTAATGACGAAATGCAGTTTAAAGACATGCATTGTTTTATCGAGCTTTGATGAAGAAATTTCACTGTACCGTGATCATAAAGAAAAAAAAACAAGTGTTCTCGCTTTAAATAGCAATTAATAGCGTTTCATGATGTCCTCATAGTTCTAAAAGTGGATGACCCTAACAACTATCAAACAATTTCGTGTGCCTAGTATACATAATTACCATTCCGTTCGAGATATTGTCATTTCGTTGACTGGAAAATTAATGTGTGTCAGTAGCAATAAATATGCTTGTTTTATGGGCTCCTTCATTAGAAAAGGGGGACCTCGCTAAGATCAAATAAAGCGTTTTTCAAAAAGAACTAAAATGACAGGCTTGAATAACATTTAGAATTAGCCTTAGAAGGCTAAGGTTCAAATTTACTTTAATTTTTGACCTGGAAGGATAATTACCGTAAAGTCTTTATTTAAGTTAGCTGTGAGAGTCATTTTGTAACCAAGTCACACAATTATTTGTGGAGTGGAGAGGCGAATAGCCGTGTCATAGTTTAAAAGTATGTTTATGGCAATATACTTACAGCTGCGATAGACGCGTAAGTCCCGAGAAAACGTTTTCTGGGAGTTGAGTTATTTTATTCTCCCGAAGATCACTATAAATTGAAACAAAATTAGAAATAAGTACAAAATTCGAATTAAACAAGAACAATGCAAGTTATCCCATTTTAGTATTAATTGCCGTTTTGTTCTAAGCATTCGTGGATCACGGTACTTGATTCTACTTGGACAAGAGCAATAAAATTAATGCCAATTGTCCTAAAAGGAGTCCGAGAACGACTCAGAGCGATCAAATCAAAGAAGATATGGATAACAGTAAATTTTCTACTTTCGAAGAAAACAAGACAAAAAATATATTACAAAATTAAGATTTTAATGCATTGTTTTATCGAGCTTTGATGAAGAAATTTCAGTGTACCGTGATCATAAAGAAAAAAAAAACAAGTTTAGTTTTAATTGCCGTTTCGTTCTAAGCATTCGTGGATCACGGTAGTACTTGATCAACTTTTCAAATGACGGGTCGTCACGACCTGATCGGATCGTCACGATCCGTCGAGATATTTGAAGCTGCCCAGGCATTTCGACTTTCGGCAGTAAATGTTACTTCCTTTTTAAACTTCACCACCGGACATCCGGTGAGTCGGGCCGTCAACAGCAATTGACGACCCGACTCAGTTCATGTATATTGGAAATGTGTGAGGACTCCACAGGACTCTGGAAATGAATGAAAACTAATCCAAAACTAAATAACGCAGTACTGGTTTATCTTAATACTGCTTTTCAAAGTATACTCAGGAACCGTACAAAATTCGAATTAAACAACAACAATAAGATGAATCCCATTTTAGCTTTTAATGCCATTTCGTTCTCAGCATTCGTTGATCAAGGCTTTTTCAATTCCTATTACATAAGAGCAGTACAATAATAACCCCAATTATCCTAATAGAACCTCGAACGGGATCAGAGCGATCAATTTCAAACATAAATGCATGACATTGGATTTGCTAGTTTTAAAGAAAAGAATACGAAAGGTCTAAAACAAAACACAAAAAAGG
>NC_090876.1:34124112-34129112 GCF_036669935.1 Montipora foliosa
GTACAAGTAGACCCTTATTTCAGGACGAGCTCTGCATATATCCCACAGCTCTTTTCGACTACCCATTTATGTTAAGGCAGCCACCAAAGCCATCATTAGCAGATGCACTATGGGCAAAGCTTACACCAGAGGCTAAGACGCAACCTGAAGGGAACATACAGTACGTGCTGGACGGAGGTTCTCTTCTCCATCGAGTCCCATGGCCCAGAGGCTCTTGTGGAAAACTGGATCCTACTACATCACGTGGTCGTACGTCTTTGACCCAACATACTATGGGGTGCCAAATCCGCCAAAATTATTGTTATACTATTATTAGGCATTACTCTGTTGTTATTAGGCATTGCCTTGTTATTATTAGGCATGACTATTCATTATTAGGCATTCCTCTGTTGCTATTAGGCATGACTTTTTATTATTAGGCATTAAATCGTAATTATTAGGCATTACTTCGTCATTATTAGGCATTGCGTTCTATTATTAGGCATTACGTTTTACTGTTAGGCATTCCTTTTTATTATGAGGCATGACTTTTTATTATTAAGCATTACTTCGTCATTATTAGGCATTACTTTGGTAGTATTATTGTGGTCAGCGGGTTTACGCATTACAAACTTCACAAAGTATGACAAGGTATAAAACGAGGCAAACATGGCGGAGAAGAACGTGAGTAAACTGAAAGATCTACTCACTAAGGCCGTGAAAGCAATGGAAGGGCTCGCTGACACTGAGAAGGGAGACAGCAAAACTGAAAGGCGAACTGATTCCTCTTCAAATCAGTCCTCAAGCAGCAATTACAAAACCGAATTGGAGCTGCTATTTACCAACGTGTACGGCAAGAAGAGGACATCCTCGACAACTACTCATACAAAGTTCTCCAGCAAGAAATATCGCAGCAGTTCCTTGAAAAAAAAAAGAAGAAAACCGTCACAAGGAAGTTTGTCTGTTTGGCGGACAAAAGTCAGACGGATGTTCCAATCGTTCAAGAGAAAAGGGAACTTTTCCTCGGCGGTTTAGGTGAGAAAAAAATTGCCCTTCCAGAGGACGGTGAATTTCCTCGACTACATGGGCTTCTGGTGGATTCTTTTCCGAGGCTCTCTGATGCTGGAGGGTTTGAATTGATGTACACCGAACCCGGAAAACGCGATTTACACCTTATTCCCACTGGTCCTCAAGTAAACACCGTGGCATACATCTCGCAGTTTATCGTGCAAGGAAGGGTGTATATTCGTCCCATCCAATGTAATATTGATATTACCGATGATCAAGTCTATACGGAGCCCACCGTTTTCGAGGAACTATGCAATTCCTGTTTGCAATTCGTATCGATGGACAAGTTGAAGGAGCACATGAAGGTAAGAAATGAAACTGGAATTGCTTGATGTTTAGAAATGGAATATATTTCTTGAAAGAAAGACCGGAATATCCACTTGTCACAAATTATTGTCCCTAATTTAATAGCATATTTTTCATGGTTTCAAAGCCGAATTCGCATTAAAAGAAAAAGAAGCGTGTTGACCCCTCTGAACAGACCCTACCTGTAGATGGGTGATGTCATTTTTTTATCGCCAACCTCCTCCCTCGAACAAGGGCGAGATGGGTAGATAAAAATTTAATGACAATTTGTGTGACCAAAACCGTGACTGTGTGTTGCAATATTTTGGCAATATTTTTTACTATGTTATTTTACGGGGTAGGATCCAACATTTCAGTCCTGTTTCATCGTGTCATATTCACATAAGTTGTGGAAAAATGCTTGCCCCCAACCAAAGCCACGTTCCCCCTAGAATATTACATGAAAGTCCATGTTGCGTTAACATTTCTCGGATAAATTCAGTTACTGATGCACAGCCATGTTCGCAGGACTACGAGCTACGTCTGCAACCCGTCCCCACCCCCTTCTCCCATTACATTGCCCACATGTTAAGGAAATATCTTCCTGTTGTTTGCATGAAAGTGTACAGTAAAAAAGTTCTATGCCCCCTTAAGATAATACGGTATTTTAATAATGCGAGTATATTTACTGTAGGACTGTCTTAAGAAGAAAAAGACCTGCAACATCTGTTTACAGCAAGTTGTTGATGATGGAGTCTCCCCAGCATGTTGTAATGATGTGTTTCACAGCGCTTGCTTGAACGAGTGGCATAAAACCTCAGATGGCTTAGGATCTAAATGTCCTGTCTGTAATGAACTGTTTTTCACCATTCATCCCAGGTAGGAGTTATTGCATTGTTATGACAAGTCATAATAACACAACGCAACATATATGTAACATAACATAACATAAGATAACATAACAACACAACCATTGTATCTAAAGGCGTTTAATGCATACTTTGTAGTATGGTTATTTATAAGCTACATATAGCTTTGGCTTTATTATATATTTCCAGTATAAAATGAAAAATTTATATTCACCAACCAGTATTCATCCTGTTGTAACAAAAATTTTTGAAAAGTACACCAAAATAGTTTTGCCTTAACCTTTTTTCCCCAGAGAAGTCATTGACTGCCCCATTCGAAACCAAGGACATTCAACACCACCAAGAACACAATCCCAGAGTACAACACATGAATCATCGAGACAACACAGTGAGGCAAGTGACCAATTACCAAGGCAACTGGATACGAAAAGTGGCCCATTAGCAAGTAGCTCTAATTCAATGTCATTGAAGGAAACAGACAATACAGATCTTTTCTATAGCTCCTTGTTTGATGATCAAATTACTATAGAGGTGGACTCTGATAACGAGCAAACTACTGATACATTTAGAGAAGTAGAAGTAAGAAGCATAGCACCTCACTGGTCGTTACAAGAAATTTTGTCAGACTTAGCTAGGGGAATCAGTGAAAACAAAATTTCCAAATTTAACATCTGCAGAAATGATATTTGGGAGGGCACAAAAAGAGGATTAACAAGGAAATCTTTTTCTCCTGGTAATAAGATATCTGTACGATTCAGTGATGATTCTGGGAGATCTGAAGGTGCTGTGGATTTGGGTGGACCTACACGGGAATTCCTCACTCTTGTCATAGACTGGCTGGCCAATTCTCAACTTTTCTGTGGGCCAAGGGAAGCAAAGTTTTTATCATGTAATGCTGCCTGTTTAGACAACTCGTAGTACCTGTATGCTGGGAAGATAACTGCTTTGTCTCTTGTCCATGGGGGCCCAGGGCTTCACTTTTTTTCGCCTTGTCTGTATGGTGATTTGGTCAGTGGTGTAGATAAAGCACAGGCAACTGTAGACGATGTTTATGATCCTGAGCTAAAATCATCACTACAGAAGCTTTCTCAAGCTCAGGCAGTTCCAGATGCCTACGAAATGATGTCACGTAATAATCTAGACACCATTTTGGAGTTAGCGGGCTCTCTTAACCGCGTAAAGTCCATTAAGGACATTGACAAAATCGTCCAACAAACAGCCCATTGGTACACTTTGGGACGGGCACGGCCAGCATTGGAGCAGTTTAAACAGGGATTATCAGATATGGGTGTGTTAGAAGCAATAACAAATAATCCCAATGCTTTTACTGTAGCTTTCTGCCCCTTTCCAGAGGAACTAGATGCACTTACATTCAGTGGTATGTTCATTGTTCTATACAGTGAAGAAGGGTCAAACAAACGAGCAACAGAAAATGTAATCTTGTCTTATTGGCACGATTACTTGCAAGATGCAGAAGATGGTGAAACGATGGTCACCTTAAGTGATGTGCTATTTTTCACTTCTGGGTTGAAACAATTACCGCCAATGCGACTGGGATGAGACTTATCTCTTGGGTTTCAGATAACGATAACAATTTATCCCCGTATCCAAAGGCAAATACATGTGGGCCCGTACTGCAGTTACCCATTGTTCACAAATCATATGACGCTTTTAAAGATGCAATGAATTTTGCAATCGGAAACAGTAAAGGGTTTGGTTCTAGTTACCTATTACTGTCTGTGCAGGCAATATTTTGTTCCTTATCTATGTCTCTAGATTACACAATATCACTGGTGTAAGCTACTTCTTTTAAGTACCTGGTTGATTAAGAGAGAGCCACATTAGGGTGGTCAAACTGCTATTTGAAGCTTCTCGTAAAAGTAATTACCATCAATGGTGTATGTTTCAAATGTGCTTATCAACGTTTCTTTGCATGCAAATGTTTGTTGTTTGAAAAATTTGACGGCCCAGAGGAAAATGTCCCCATTCACCTTTTAATGTAGACCTTTCCTTCAGCACAGGGTTGGGGTCTAATTGAATGACACCTAAACACATCCCTCAAAGTCTTTGGCAGTTCAGTGCTAGTATGATTTCCTTATGGCGGTTATTCCCAACGTCATTCAGTAAAGGTTTTACAGTTCTTATGGCATGCACATTATAAACAAACACATAACAGATTTTAGGGTGTTAGTTTCAAGTCGCAAAGTGTTAATGGTCTTGCTAAACATTTTGTGAAATTGTTGCGTTCACATGAAATAAAGAGTTGCAATTTTATCTGAATACAGTGTTACATTCTTATTGACGAACAAAGTGAAAAGTACAGCGCAAAACTAATATCATGCATGAGGGTCATAACACCAGTATGGTCACACCCGCACTTTCCATAGCAAGACTGCCTGCAAAATCCCTGCATTAGGGCCGTACGCATTGGTGCGAGCAGGGCTGAAAAAGGCCGTAAGGGCCCTACCATGGACATCTAAAGCCCAGCGCAAAGCGATTGCAAAAATTTATTAACGTTTATAACATCTGAAAGGTATTTTTACAGAACTAATGGTTTGCAATCAATCTGTCCAGATGTAAGTAGCAGAAGATGCAGATTTAAGAAATTTCATGTGGTGTTCTAAAAACTTACTGTTGCTCAAGAAATTCTCTAGCAAGTCTGTAAAGTTTAAGTTTGTCATCTGTTATTGAAGATTCCCGAAGTGAAGCTGTTCTTGAATCGAACTCAGCACGTTGTTCATCTGTCAGAGGTGAAGACGTTGGTGGAATTTCTACCGTGTCTTCCTCAAGGGGAACAGG
>NC_090876.1:34139112-34201612 GCF_036669935.1 Montipora foliosa
TTGGATAAATAGAACATGTGACGAAAAACTTAAGACCCAACTCAACCTCCCCACAACAAACAAACATTAAATTGTTTCTGTGATGCATCTAGATTAAATTTGCATTTGATGCATGCTCAGTAAAACTGTCAAATAATAAACGGATCTGAATATCTCAACGAAAGGAAGGTAGCTCAAGCACACTCCCTAATCTCTGATTACTGCAAGTTTCTAGATATAAATAATGTCAAAGTTGAGGAGAAGGGTAAGAAAACACTTGGTAACGCTTATCAAAATCTATTTGCATCTAATTATGGTCATTCCTGGACATGCTCAGTGAGTATTTCCTTACCTTGTAGAGACGGGCAGTTTCCGTTGCCAGGATTCCCGTAAGTTGCATAACGTGCTATGAACCCTGGAGCCGAAACAGAGGAATCAGTAACGAATCGAACATGCAAGACATTGCTCGTGCTCCGAATACACCAGGGACGTTGATAACCACAGCGTTTTATTTGTATGGAACTCGATGGATAGTTTGTGTCATATACTTCCACATAGTCATGTAAACAGTGACTTCCACCATATGCTAGACGAAAGTAAGAAAACTGCAAGTAAATGTAACTGCCTGGTGTTACAGTAATAGACCAGGTCCAGTTCAGGTTATGTGGGTAGCTGGCTGGATAATTCGGACTTGAGAAGTTTCCTTGAAGATCAGTCAAGCTGTATGCACACAACCCTAGGAAAAAGACGAGCATGTGGTTAGTCTTTCATATATGGAGAAGGACTAGCTAAGGAGTATTTGTTTCCTACCCATAATTTCATTCCTCTTAATTACTGGGGAATAATCAAGCAACTACCAAAAACAGAAAAATTCAATCCAGGATACAGAAGTTTTAAAATTATAAATTTTTATAACATGATACATAGACGACTTCAGTTTGGTTTTTACAGAAGACGCTACAGGAGATTTCAGCCTGATTTTAGGCTGTATAAATTATCACCTAATGAGCATCATCCGAGATTTCTAATTAGAGGGTTAGCTACAACATGGGTAAATACCGATGTGCATAACAAAGAAACAATTGATATAAAAACTACAGAAATGCATTTTGGTACTGGTGGTTAAAACAAAGAGCCGAAAGGAAGAAATATGAAATGCAGTGGTCGTATAGCTTTGCCGCGTCAGTCCAGAAACAATCTTGCTCTAAATCCATAGTGATCATGTTAAAAACTAATAAAAGTAAAAACAACTTAAATGAGGGTCAAGTTACCCTGAAAAGCCGAAAATAGTATTTCCGAAAGGTTTTTTTTTTGTCATATTTTTCGGGGAAGGGGAGTGGGTAAAAAGGTGCCTTCCGGGAAATCTTTCGTAAGGGCGTTATTTTCGGTAAAACTCCAGCAAACTATATATCACCGAAAAAGTAATAAAATGAAAAATCCAAATATATAAACATTTTAAGTTTATTATATGGCTTTCTTTAGCCCACGCGAAGCTTCAAACTCAAAACCATACATGTTCACTTCGCTGAATTACCCGCCCTCGCATTATCACGCACAACCAAACAAACTGGTGTTGGTTAGCTAGTTCTAAAACAGGGAATGAGGGATCGGAAATGAAAGGGATGAACAGGGAATGGGGAATGGGGAACGGGGAATCTCTAAAAGGGGGAATTACTAAAATGAGGAATCTCTAAAATGGGGAATCTCTAAAAGGAAGAATCTCTAAAAGGGAGAATCTCTAAAAGGGAGAATATATAAAATGAGGACTCTCTAAAAGGGGGAATCACTAAAGGGAATGTCTAAAAGGGGGAATCTCTAACGTCTTTTTAACTCCTAAGAAAGTATGACAGTCATCAATCACCGGGCAGGAAATGGCTTTCAGATAGCGCTGCATCAAAGCGTAGGAAATCTATCAGCTGCTGGCAACCTTTTACTGCGATCGCAAGTCTCTCATACAATATATTTATTTTTTATATGTATCCATAAACGCACCAGTCAAGGTTGTGAACATGCCTTAGACCTTAGCGATCGTCTCTCTTGGTGTTCTTTCTCCACCGCTAGCCGAATTATGAAAGAGGGGGCTCTGCAGAGGACAAAGTGTTTGCAAGCCAACATTAGTGGCAATTTCGATTCAACTTGAAAGAAATTTAGTGTCAACAAAACAACATATTTCTTAGGTCACTGAGGGATGCAGCTTTCCTTTACGTTTCAAGGGATTCGTATTAGTCGGCCTTCGCGAGCTAACAGATCAGCCTTGCAAATTAGCAATTTATAATTCTTTGCAATTAACACTGCTCCCCTTTTTGCTGTGTTAAACATAGTCCATTTTTACACCCACCATCCGCGGGCATCTTATTAGGAGGGACAACAAATAATTTAATTGGCTGTCTGCGAATAGAAATGGTGGGAAAACATGATGGTATTTACTTTTCTCGGACGCATACAAAAAAGGCATTCACGCAACAGCAGTGTACAACTAAATTCAATAGTAATGAGAATATGTCACTCCAAAGAATACTCGTGAAAAACACCTTTGACAATTCACCATTACAGTCGAGCAAAAGACGAAGCAAAAGAATAATCTTATTTTCGACATTTGGTTGCACTGTGGGATATCAGCCGTGAGCGGAATTTAATAAGACACTATAGTAATTCCTAATTTTCAAAGGTCCTATATATTTGCACAACACGAAAAATTTCAGGACCTTGTAAATCTAACAAACAACGAGAATATCCGCAAGAATTCACACTCTCGAGAGCAACTTTCGCCATTCAAAAAATTGAATGCTGATTATCCTTTTACTGGCAAAATATGGCAGGCCATATCATTCAAAAGTGGTACGAACAGACGACTAATGTCGAGACAACGATCGCTATGACCGAGTTGTTCGATTGCTGGATGAGAACGCAGATCGTTGTGGTCGAGATTATCGATTAATAAATTGAAATGACGATTGCTATCATCCAAAAAAGGATTGAATATTACAAACACGGTCGCTTTGCTCCAGAAAAAAATGGTAATGAACACTGAAGATGCAAAGGAATATAAATAAGCAGTGTCCAACGGTGATCCAGAATGGCAACTGAAGCGATTGAAATTATCGATTGGCAATGACAATTGGACAGGACTGGTTACTAATGGGGATACTTTAGTAATACTTACATCAAGCAAAAAATATTTTTGCGTCACTTGGGGAAAAAATGGCGTTTAGCGGGAATTCGCGCGACAAAGGGAAAAGAATCCTCGAAGAACTTCAGCAAAAAGCATCTGAACTTTCCACGATCCTCGGCAGTGTAGTTCCCGAGAAGTCCGGGTCGAATCTTCCGGAATTTCAAGCTCTGCTGGCCGCTCCTGAATGCCGAGTTTGACCGAAGGCAATGTACTCAACGTAACATCAGCCAAGTAATGTAGACAACAGTTCTTTGGCCAACATCAATAACTGGCTGGTTTCAACTAATAATAATATTTGTCTAGCGGCCTCTTTAACACTTTCAGATGGAACTCGTGCTCAGGGTGTCTGGCTTTCACAGACTTCAAATTTGTTCTCATTGAAAAAAACCTAATGGAAGAACAAACTTTAACAAAGGGTTAACGCTTTTATCTAGGCTAAGTACTAGAACCTTTATTACAATCTTTAAAATGTCGATAGTATATCAAAATCTTCTGGTGTCGTTACCTTTGGCCTTAGAGCAACAAAGCCATTTTCCTGGCTTGCCTTGCGAGATCTCTTAACGCTGGAACTGCAAACACCCCTTTTTTTCTCGAATGGTCTGAGATATATCGGCTTCTCCTTAAATATTCTGTGCACCATTACTCCATCAAGAAGTTGCCCTGGTGGTAGAGTTGGTTTCACCAGAGTGCTATGCATAAACATGAGAATCTCCAAATCTACTCTATCTCTAATGCTTCTCTGAGGCAAGCTTCAACCACACACTCCGACCACTCCTTTTGCAACTGAAAACCTGACATCACAAAGCCGTCTTCCACCAGCCATACTCGCTTCGCTTGCCTTGGAACACTGTTAATATCAGGGCCAGTTAACAAGATAACATCTCATATGAAGGGTCCTTTTACAGCGGACTTTCTTTTTCCCTTTCCTTTACCGCGAAAAGGGTTGTAAGTAAGTAACTTTATTTCAACTCGGGTTGATGATGCTGATTAGGCCCCTAGCAAATACATGCTAATATGCCGAGAAAAGTGAAATAAATAGATAAATAAATACATAAAAATTGTATATGTATATATACATGATCAATTAATAACTATTATTCTAACTATATCAATAAATAAACAATCCTAACTCTTAAAATTATTACAATGAATTGTAACTGGAAGTATTGCATTGCCTTCGGTCAAATTTGGCATACCGGAGCGGCCAGCAGAGCTCGAAATTCCAGAAGATTAGAACTGGCTTGTTAAGGTGGATTAGAC
This sequence comes from Montipora foliosa, assembly GCF_036669935.1. NCBI lineage: Eukaryota > Metazoa > Cnidaria > Anthozoa > Scleractinia > Acroporidae > Montipora > Montipora foliosa. Next base: position 34,143,524 of record NC_090876.1, read on the forward strand.
CCGGACTTCTCGGGAACTTCACGGCCGAGGTTCGTGGAAAGTTCAGATGCTTTTTGCTGAAGTTCTTCGAGGATTCTTTTCCCTTGGTCTCACGAATTCCCGCTAAACGCCATTTTTTTTCCCAATTGGCGCAAAAATATTTTTTGCTTGATGTAAGTATTACTAATTATAAAGTATCCCCATTAGTAACCAGTCCTGTCCAATTGTCATTGCCAATCGATAATTTCAATCGTTTCAGTTGCCATTCTGGATCACCAGTCGACACTGCTTATTTTTATTTCTTTTTCTGGAGCAAAGCGATCCTGTTTGTAATATTCAATCCTTTTTTGGATAATAGCAATCGTCATTTTCATTCATTAATCGATAATCTCGACCACAACGATCTGCGTTCTCATCCAGCAATCGAACAACTCGGTCATAGCGATCGTTGTCTCGACATTAGTCGCCTGTTCGTACCACTTTTGAATGATATGGCCTGCCATATTTTGCCAGTAAAAGGATAATCAGCTTTCAACTTTTTGAATGGCGAAAGTTGCTCTCGAGAGTGTGAATTCTTGCGGATATTCTCGTTGTTTGTTAGATTTACAAGGTCCTGAAATTTTTCGTGTTGTGCAAAAATATAGGACCTTTGAAAATTAGAAATTATTACAGTGCGTTATTAAATTCCGCTCACGGCTGATATCCCACAGTGCAACCAAATGTCGAAAATAAGATTATTCTTTTGCTTCGTCTTTTGCTCGACTGTAATGGTGAATTGTCAAAGGTGTCTATAGGGGGACTCGCTTCTCTACTCCTCTTGCGTTGTACGTTTTTTTTTTTCAAAATGTAATGAACAAGGTTTTCTGACTTTAAAGTCATTAACTTGTCTTCCAGCTTATGGATTCCAGCTTTACAACTTTCATATTGTATGTTTCCTTCATATGTATTTTTCATCCGCAGCTTTACGATAGAAACAGTGCTTCGTTGATATTTTAATACTCGGCATTTCTGTGCGAATTGTACCAGCGGTTCAACAATTGCACTGTTAAAACGGATGCTTCTCTCAGTAAAATCAACTGATCAGATCTCTCTCAATTTTCCCGGTCTCGGAGATTCCCCTTTTCAGAGATTCCCCTCTTTCAGAGATTGTCCATTTTAGAGATTTCCCCTTTTAGAGATTTTCCATTTTAGAGATTCCTCCTTTTAGAGATTCCCCCTCTTAGAGATTCACTATTTTAGAGATTGCCCCTTTTAGTAATTCCCCCTTTTAGAGATTCCCTATTTTAGTAATTTCCCCTTTTAAGGAATCCTCCATTTAGCAATTTCCCCTTTCAGAGATTCCCTATTTCAGTAATTTCCCCTTTTAAAGATTTCCTAGTTTAGAGATTCCCCGTTCCCCCTTTCCCGTTCCTCGATTTTCCATTCCCTCTTTTAGAACTAGCCAAACTATACTGTATCAATCAGCACTTTATAGGCTTCCAAAGTGTGTCGGGTTCTTAGGATCTTCCTATTGGTTTCCGAGAAAATAAACTTTGAAGTTGACCAATAGAAAATTTTCCGTTTCGCGACACGCAGAGCCGCGTCAAGTAGAAATATTTCGAATTTTTGAAAAGCCCGACACACTCTCGTGCACCAATGTCCGATCATCACTTTAGCCAAATTTCGTAAAAATCCCACAAATCTACATAACATATAAATTCATTTAAAGAGTAGCTATTCCTGGAAAAATAAACCTAGAATTTTTGGGCAGAAAAGACCTTACACATTTTCACACCTTGTCAATGCGGGTGTGAATGCGTTTATGCCGCTATAATGCCGCCTACCAATGAAAATCGAGGTAATAAGGACCCTTGAAGAGGGTTTGTGGCAAATTAAAACAGTTTTGAACTCGCGGGAAAAGGCATTCAGCGCTGCATCATTAGCTATAGATTACAGTATTTATACCTCATTGCAGACTTAGCCCTTGTCGCTAGCAGCGAGCTGAGTTTTCATTGTTTCCTCGATGGAATCTCTTTTTTTTTTTAGGCCCGGTCTTTTTCTTACTTTTTACCCAGGGAGAACTTTCCCGTTTCGACTTCTCTCCTCGTTTCATTCGTTTCATGACCTAGTAAGGTTGATATCGCCTCGCATATTCCTTTAACACAACCACTTCGACTACAAATAAATAGCGAACTCAACACGCGATAAAGTGAAGATACTTGGATGTATTCCCGCGTCAAACTGTACGGGAGGTCTTAAGTGTTGACATCTTATAAGACCTTGGGTGATTAACATTTTAAAAGCCCGGTTTACACTACAGAAATTTTTTGGCACGGCTCCTGTGAAATTGGCACGGGTGCCAAAAAAGAGGACGGCAAACTTTGTTTACACTACACTATTTTTACCATTTTTACACCATTTTTAGGCCCACGTAACTTCTCATGGGGCCATGCGCAGTTCAACTATAATGAAGAACGTCCGCGTGATTTTGGTGGAGAATGAGCCGCCATCTTGAAATGTACTTTAAAAAACCGCTAGCCTATATGAATTAAGGCTCAAATTTGGCCCTTTAAAGTGTTTACACTACTTGTTCTATCCGAACCGTGCCTATTTTTTCAGCACCAGTACCATTTTCACCCTTGCTCGGACTACCTAGCCGAAGGTCCCAGCACGGGTAAGAAATTTGATACTGACAGGTTGTTTACACTGCAAATTTTAATATCCGAGCCGAACCTTTTTTTTTTTGGGACCCGTGCCAATTTCACCCGAGCCGTGCCAAAAATTTTCTGTAGTGTAAACCGGGCTTTAGTCACGAAAAACACAAAATTTGCAATAACTCCGCAAGAAAAAAACATTTTCAAATAATATATATATTTTTTAGAAAAAACAAATATAATGAGCTATGTTATGGCAGCTTTTTAAAATTTTGCAAAATTAGCGACCGAAAAGGTTAGCAGTAACCTTAGGAACATTATCATTGACCAAAAAACTGTCTTGAAGAATGCTTCTAATATTTTTGATGGAATTTTTCCTCCGGATTGCACCTAATCTGAGATGCACGCAGATATCTATAAGCGTCATGCAGTTAGTGTTAAGCCTAAGGGTCAGCTACGTATCTACAACAATCCTGTGAACAATAGCTTTCGTATTATTTCAAAGTTTTGGTAATCGCAATCGTTTTATGTTTAACTTTGTGATTGTTATCGCGTTTGGTTCCAGCGAAGCCTTTGCCTTGCCTTGGCCTTTGACTTGCCTTTGACTTGCCTTTGTTTTAATGTCCCAGTGGGGGAATAATAATGAGCTTGCACTCCAGCATGGCGGATTTTGTACCATGTGATCGTTTGTTGCAAAAGGCCTATTTGAGAATTTTCGTGAGACTGATTACTCGCCTCGATTTGATGCGGGTGGCCTTGTGCCCACGCGACGTGACGTAATGAAGAAAATATTCCAGGCTCAGAACATGTGCTCGATTTGCTCGCGTAAACCTGCCCTGCCTGCGCCTTAGCTTGGAGCGCTTCTTTACGATTTTTTTTCCCGAGTGAAACTGTATTTATTGATATTTAACAACAAGTTTGTCTCTTTCGCAGCCGTTTTTTGCGATGTCACGCAACGCTTCAACCCAAAGAAACTGCTGCCCACATTCAAGCCAAATTTCTTTTCTATTTTCCATTGTGTTTACGGTCTGCCAACGAAAAAAAAGGCAAGCAAGTTAAGTGTGACGAAAATCATTCATTGTGATTTCTGGTAGCCCAATGTAGGTATTTAGATTGAAACGCCGAAAAATCTCGACCGCCCAACAAAGAGTATTTATTTACGGCAGCAATAGTACCCAAATATTTGCAACAGTATATTTAACAATTATTCCTCGAGCCCGAATGGGCTCTGAGTCAATAGCCCATGAGGCCGAAGGCCGAATGGGCTATTGACTCAGAGGCCATGAGGGTGAGAGGAATAATTGTTTTAGTAAAATCCGACTAGTTGGTCAAAAAAATATCGAGACAAAACATCTTTCGCAAGTTAAAGCTAGACTTTAATTGTTGTTTTGGTTTTCAAAGCCGGCGCTTTTCGCTACTAGTGGGCTATAACAAATAGCCTACTAGTAGCTCAACCAATCAGAACGCAACATTGATAATAGACCACTAGTTGGATTTTACTAAATAGTAATACAAACTATTTGTGCATTTGCCGGGTTACTGGCCGCAGATCGAATCTGTGTTTTGACCTAGGCAAAACCCCGTCTACCGTAACAGAAAGCCTTACTATTACCTATCTTCTTAACAGCTGCGGTCAGATTTTGAGTACACTTTTGTTTGCTTCGGTTTCAGCTCTGTTTACATAGTTACATAGTGGCAGTTGAGAATAGAGGAAAATAATAAAAATATTGAATAATGTCCTTATATTTACATCCTTTCATTCTTTTAGTTAACGCGGTCGCTTTGAAAATACAAAGAACAGACCTGCATTTTTGTGGTGATCAAGCGCATTGATGCAATGAGAGGTATTATTGGTCGAATCGCACGATACAGTTCCAGAAAATAGAAAGCCTACCCTGGTTAGTAGTGTCGATTCTCAAACCTCTGTTAACATATAATAGTTGGATCAATAGAACATGTAAATGTGACGATAAACTAAAAACCCAACACAACAAACAAACAAACAATAGATTAAATTGGCATTTGATGCAATACTACTATATTCTCCGTTAAAAAATGTAAAATAATTAACAGATCTGACTATCTTAACGTAAGGCAGCTCAAACATACTCCCTAATCTGTGATTACTGCTAGTTTCTAGATATAAATAATTTCAAAGTTGAGGAGAAGGGTAAGAGGACACTTGGTAACGCTCATCAAAATCTGTTTGCACCTAATTAGGGTCATTTCTGGGCATGCCCAGTGAGTATTTCCTTACTTTGTGTTGCATTAAGAGACAGGCAGTTTCCTTTGCCAGAATTCCCGTAAGTTGCATAACGTGCCATGAAGCCTGAGTCTGACACAGAGAAATCAGTAACGAATCGAACATGCAGGACATTGCTAGTGCTCCAAACACACCAATGCCTTTGATAACCACAGCGTTTTATTTGTGCGGAACTCGATGGATAGTTTGAGTCAGATACTTCCACATAGTCAAACGGACAGTGGCTTCCACCATATTCCAGAGAAAACTTAGAAAACTGCAAGAAAATGTAGTTGCCTGGTGTTACAGTAATAGACCAGGTGCAGTTCAGCTGATGTGGGTAGCTGGATGGATAGTTCGGACTCGAGAAGTTTCCTTGAAGATCAGTCAAGCTGTGTGCACACGACCCTAGGAAAAAGACGAGCACTTTGTTAGTCTTTCATATATGGAGAAGGACTAGCTAAAGTAAATGTGACGATAAACTAAAAACCTAACACAACAAACAAACAAACAATAGATTAAATTGGCATTTGATGCAAGACTACTATAGTCTCCGTTAAAAAATGTAAAATAATTAACGGATCTGACTATCTTAACGAAAGCAAAGCAGCTCAAACATACTCCCTAATCTGTGATTACTGCTAGTTTCTAGATATAAATAATTTCAAAGTTGAGGAGAAGGGTAAGAGGACACTTGGTAACGCTTATCAAAATCTGATTGCACCTAATTAGGGTCATTACTGGGCATGCTCAGTGAGTATTTCCTTACTTTCTAGAGACAGGCAGTTTCCGCTGCCCGGATTCCCGTGAGTTGCATAATCTGCCTGAATCTGACACAGAGAAATCAGTAACGAATCGAACGAGCAGATCTCAATGGCAACTAGATTGTCATTGACTGATGACACCCTATTCGCTCCAAATCGAATGCAGGCTACCTGGGAAAGCGAGGAGGCGAAAGAGGTAGCAGATAGTCTCCTCTCTATTCAAAAAACGTACTGAAAGTAGTATATAATGGAAGCTGTGCAGTCAATCTTGTGTTCTGTTCTCGTCGTTGCTGCGCATTGATTCTTGGATCGAGTTAGAAAGTTGCCGAAATTTGTTTGTTTACATTGTATATTTGCTACAAGTTCACTATTACATGTAGTACATTCAATGTGCTGTTAAAAAGAGGTTCGAGAGAATTTTAGTTGGCCTTCATAGCAAGCGTTTCTGTGTTTTTTTTCTTTTTTTTTTCTTAAGCAAGGAACAACGCTTGATGATTTGTTCATTATCCTTTCTTCGCGTTTTCTTAGTTCTGTGCAAGTTTCATGGAAACTGGAATTCAGATTGAGTTTCATTTGAGTTATTCAGAAAACACTATGTTTGTAATTTCTTCCACATACGATGTTCGTTTGATATTTCTTCAGGGGCAAAGATAACTATTAAAGTAAATAAAATTAAAAAAAGACAACATTGAGTTGCTGAAGTGCTCGCCTCTCTTTACCACTCAAAAAACATACTTAAGACTTAATTCAAATCAAAGTCCGAAAAAAGACAAATATGATTGCAGATTTATTTTACAATGGATGGAAATGAAGTGCATGAAAACCATAATCAAAAAAAAAAAGATTTTGGTTGTAGATTTCAAATTTGCAAACGCGACCTTGAAAATATTCAAACATCGAGTCTAAAAAAGTTGAAAAGGTTCTAAATTTGAATTTTCTGTCCTGCAATCGTCTTTTAGTTTTTCCGATCTAAAAATCATTGCAGTCCCAACAGGCAGCTTTATATAGAATCTTTGACATTTGGCCACGGCCAAGTTTACTCTTTCAGTGCAAGGAAGAAAGACTTTATGCGACGAGTGCTTTGAAAAATCACTCTAAGGTCAACGCACCCATAGAATTTATTTATACACATCATTTGTTTACTAACGATTTTGCTCTGAAACCCTTAATAAGCGGTAAAACTAAGCCAATATTTTCTTCTTGGAAACTGTGATTGTTGGGATCAATGGTTTGTTTTGTAGCTTTTGTAATACATCATTCATGTTATAATTAACAGCACCTCTGGGGTAACCGTTATGTGCTAGCAACTTTTTAAGTGCATCCAAAGACGATTGGTAATAAATAGTTTTAAAGCGTTATTGAGAAGTGACTACCATGATAATTAAACTAGTAAAATTAAATAAAGTCAATTCATTCATTCATTCATTTGCAACAAACGAGACGACGAGCAAATCAGATTTACTTTGTATTTTCGATGTGTGAACGAGTCCCATTTTGTGTAAAGACCAGTGAAAGTTTTCTTTCGATAAATTGATGTTGAAAAAGTATGATTGCGATGTTTGATAAGTACTTCTCAAACTCATTAATAATTCATAAGCCAAAAACAAAAGAAATCACTACCGTGAAGGAAGTTTGGTTATGTGGTCTTAATTAGCATAAATTTTCGCCAACTTTGATCCCAAATATCTCTTAAAATACTGATTCTTTTGAGAAGCAATATCAAACACTCGAAAGAGTGTTTCATCAGATATCCAACCACCTCGAAATTGGTTAAAAAACTCGGCCTTCGGCCTCGTTTTTCAACTCGCTTCTCGGTGTTTGGATATCCGATGAAACACTCCTTCTCGTGTTTGATATATTACATCAAGAAACGGAATCACATTATTTTCTTCAAACTCTATAGTAATTTTGATGTTTGCATGGCAGCTATTGAAATACTGTAGAAACTGAATAACATTGTTTTTTACTGTCGAACAGAGGGAAAGTATCATCAACGTATCGAAACCAAATAGCGATAACTTGATTTAGTCTATAGTAAAACAGTGGATAGCGGTGAGCGCCCCACTGATTGGCTACTGGAAACTTCGGATATCCTTTGCTATTGACCTCCGATCTCCACTTTGGTGAATAGTTGCTAAAAAGATTATGCCAGGAGGTTTGTGAAGGTAGAATCATAAAACAGCGGTAAGGGCCAATAGACGGTCCCAGTACAACTTTTGAAAGAAAGAAGTGCAAGTTCGGCAGGTGAAGTATCACGGTGGCAGCTTTATTGGCATTTGCTGAGAAACCAAGCCCTGTGTCCTTCATCTGGTAGGTAACAATCCACAGTCAACGACGTGCGTTATGAGAAATATGTGCCGGAAAATCGAGATTACTTGCAAGACTAGGGTTATCCTCATCTCAAAGATAACCCTCTGCTAAACGTTGGCAACAGAGACACGCGCGTCCACACGCTGGGCATGAAACTAAACTGCAGGGAGTTACACGAAGTACATACTTCCAACAGGAACACCCGGACACCCGGACAGCGTGATCCACCATTAGCGAACATTTTGGGCTTGAAAGTGCGGTTAGGGACGAATTCGTGTTATCCAACCCGAGTCTTGCTTCCACGCTCAGTTGTCCACGCAACATGCTCTCTTCCTTGGGGGCCATCCGCGTGTTTAATTAGTATGTCTCCAAACCTTTCTCGGTGATGTTCGTCACGAGCTCTCCACCCAAAGAACAGGGTGTTGTAAAACCAAATCGTGCGTACAAGACTTTGTGGTGTGTGGCATCCAAGTTGTTTCTCGTCCCACAGCTTTTGAATTTGAGTTTCACTTAGTCCTTGCGCTTTGTTTGGCTTTTGCCCTTTGACAGAAAGGCGGAAATAGTTTTCGTTTACAAGACAGGGCTTCTCTGGGCCTTTGCAAACTGTCTGTCAGTAAGTATACTGTACTGTTTCCATTTTTCTCTTAATGAACGGTCGAAACTCCGTAACATAGATGTTAATGCGTTTGTATTCATCTCCGTTTTGCTTCCGAACATTTAGAAGAAAGTGAGATAAAAGTTTGGCAAGTTCTCGTTCTGGTATGTTTTCAAGATTTCTTGTTTCGTTAACAGTTGTTGCCCAACGGTAAAACATGTTAAGGTCACTTGGTCGTGTTCTTGATTCTGTTTTCATCAAGAAAATTGTCAATGTCTTCATCGTTCAATTGTTCGCTTTCTGTTTTTTCCGTCTGTTCTGTTTGCTCAGCAACTATAACAGGACCACCTTCCGTTTGTTCAGTAAAATAATCCGCTCCTATCAGCTCTTCATTTAAAAAGTCGAGTCCAAGGGACCCAAACAAGTCGAAGTTAAATCTGTCGAATTCGCCCGGTCCGGCCATTTTTGCTCTCTTGCTTTCTGTCTGTATTTGCTCTGTTCTAAACTGGTCAAATCGGGACACTAAAGTGTATTACCGTCTCATATTTTGCGCGTTCTGTTGACCAAATATGGTAAAATGGCGTAATAGTGGAATACTAGATAAAAACATGACTATATATACATATACATATACATATACATATACATATGCATATAAATATACATATACATATACATATCATATGTATATGTATAAAAGCAGTGTACAATTGGTTAACCTAACGATGAACTCCCAGTAAGAGGATCCAAAGGATACAATGTCTCGACGCTAATTTGTAGTTTAGTCAGTACGTAAAAAAAGCGACCAAGAGACAAACTCTTGACTGTTCTGGACGGGGTTTAATACACGACGTTTCGGCCGTTCGGCATTCTTCAGGTTAAAAGTTAAAAACTAAAAAACTATTTACAATGATTGCAAATCACAAAAACAGCGGCTTATATATACAGAGCAGAAATATTGAAATTAAGGAAACGTAACAAAACAAAGGTCTAAGCTACAAGGTGACATGGATTTGACAATCAAAGATAGTTGTGAGTTGTGAGTTGGCATTTTCCCAATATGATGCATTTTTATCCATATGTCACCTATAGTTCTTTATTTGTCTTTGATTGTTAAATCCATGTCACCTTGTAGCTTAGACCTTTGTTATAGTTCTTTATTTGTCTCTGTCGCTGTTTTTGTGATTTGCAATCATTGTAAATAACTTTTTAGTTTTTAACTTTTAACCTGAAAGAGGCCGAACGGCCGAAACGTCGTGTATTAAACCCCGTCCAGAACAGTCAAGAGTTCGTCTCTTCGTCGCTTTTTTTACGTACACTAAACTATATATATATATATATATAAAGGATCACAAGGATTCACTGTCCTGATTCGGTAGATGATAAAAAACTGGTTAAAAATGAAGCCGAAAATGGACAACTTTTGGTTTAAAAACTATAAAAGAATTTTAAAATTCTATAAAGCGTTTCGGTCTCTCGACCTTCTTCAGTTACAAAAGAGTCGGTAGAAAAATCTACAACTTAAATAAGGTTTTACAACAATGAATAAAAACCGGTTACATAAGAAATTCAAAGAAAACAATAGGAATCCCCAAAGGGGGGCCCTGAACACTGAAATAGCCACAATTAACACATAACTATCTAGAGCATACAAAAGGACTTTTTAAAAAATACAGTGTTAAAAAACACCTTAAGAAATATGCAACAACTTGCCCTAAGTCCGCTAAAGTCAAGTATAGTGGATGCGATTTTTGGAATGGAATTCTTGTCTTTTATTCATCCCAAAAGATGAAAGGGAAAACAACTACGCACTCCAGTATGCTTCTTTGGTGATGAGTAAATATTCAGTGTTCTCGGACGTACTGTTTTGATAACACATGTGAGGTTCGCTTAAAATGTGAGGAAACTTCGCAAGGTTTTTTGTTTGTTTTCATAGAAGATTTGTGATTTAAAAATCTAATTTTAAATTCGGTCGTGGTAGAACCGGCATATTGTAGATTGCACTTCTTGCAATGAACCAAATAAAAACATTCGCTGAATTGCACGAGAGTTTCTGCCGAACAAAATATGTTTTACCCGTTTGTGCGCTCGAGAAGGTTTGCGAGTTGACCAAGAAGTTCTTACAAAGATCGCATCTGGTTTTGTTACAAGTGAAACACCCCGCTGATGGCAATGTAATCGACTCTGGTGAGCCCTTTCTACACTTAGAAGGTGCGAGAATTTCCTTGAGGTTCTTACACCTGCGGAAGGATGAAATTATGGAATTCGGTGGAAAAAGCTCCTTAAGTTTTGGCGACGAGAGCAAAAAATGAAAATGCTTTTTAATCAAGCCATTAATAGACGGTAAATTAGGGTTATATGTAACTACGGGTGCTGTGATGGTCAAAACTCACACTCATGATTCAGGGGCTATAATCGCACAAAAAAACTGCCAATTGGAGGGGTAGAATCGCACTGCCACGAGTAGGGGTAAAAATGCACAAATCCAATTAAGCCCGCTAAATTCACTTGCTACAAGTGGGGGTATAATTGCACTTTATAAAAAACCTAAAATAATATCTCATATAATAGTATAATGAGTTGCCAAGAACTGCATAAAGAACTTGTCAATATGGAAGAAGTGGTCTGTCCATTTTGTAATAAGCAAATCTCGAAACATACGAAAGAAATTGAGCAATGCTGCAGTCAACCTGATATAGTGAATGATAACAATATGCTAGTTTGTAAAAAATGTGGGACAGTTAATGGCTATAAACCGCTTATAGAATTTGTTGATTTTCACTCAAATAAGCATAGATTTCATCGTAAAAGTGTTTACCAAAGAAAATATCATATCAAAAACATTATCAATAACATTGCCATTAAAAATGGTTTCCAGATTTCTGTAAAAAATATGGATCAAATAATTCGAATTTTTGTGACTATCGGGGAAGTTGCGAAAGATGTTAACATTGATAGAAGGCGTATGATTAACATAAATTTCATTTTAAAACAAATATTTAAAATGCTTGATCTTCCTTTTGAAAAGGTCAAGACGAGTAAATCCAAAAAGACACTTCAATCATATGAACGATATTGGAAAGACATCCTGTCATTGGCATCAGACCGAATTAATGAAATAGTTAAGGAATGAATTTGTCATTGTATTTAGCGTAGAACTTATCAACACTAGGACAAACATCAGTCACAAAATCATCTACATTTTTTAATTCGGTGTGAAACGATGGTTGAAAATCACCGCTTCTCAACATGTCTTTTATTGAGTTCAATAGATGTTGATAACTTTGGTATGCGTATGTACAATTTTGTATTTTAAGATCCAATGATTGGAAATCCATGTAAGACTTGATTAACAAAGCACAAGTGCTTATTGCTACTAGGGCTATACCGCCAGTTACAACAGCACTAATAATTCCACCAGTACCAGTTATGATAGAAATAGTATTACCAATAAGTTTGAATTTTTTGAAGCGTTTGACCGCCTTTTTGTAAGCCCAACACTTTCTATGGTATGCCTTATAATAGCTCTTTAGTTCATCAACCTGATCTTCTGAGAGTTTGTCTGAAATATGGTTCCAGCTGAATATTCTCTTTTTTCGATCTGCCATATATATTGGTTTAGATTGTTAATCGTCTGCATAGACAATATAGTATACCACTGACTTGACCACAAAAAGGTGATCTTTTAATCAGTTTAGTTGTGTATTTTTCTGAAATAGCATAAGTGTAACCTCTACCGAGCTTATGGTGGTCATAAAACCTCCCGGAAGCATCATGTAATACACTATGTGAATTCAATATATCAATCCAACCGAAGATCTTTTCAAGTAACCATGTTAGACAGCCACTACCTGGTCCAAGAAGACCTATTTCACCATTATTGAGTTCAAGAATCTCATTCATAGATATGTCTCTTTCTAGATGATAAAAATGCAGGTATCTATAAACAAGTGCTGATTTTAATATTTTATCGTCAATGTTTGGATGTTTTTCCTTTGTTTTTTTAAAATTGTAGGTCACATATTCAAGCAATAAATTGATATACATATATATTACGTTATATTGTATCTTTGCATCAGAACGGTATGATGGTCTAATATCGTTTTTTCATCTAGAACGAAATTCAGATAAACACAGAAAAAGGCGATATTACCATTAAGAGGTGCTATATCTGTGTTTGCATCCAGACCTCCAAAAACGGTTGTTATTGCTCCAGCTCGATTACCAGCTGTGAAATCCCCAATATGTGTTTTATTCCAGTATATTTTTGATTTTTCAGTTTTCACAGATGATTTGTTATACCAGTGGACAGATAAACAGTGCCATTTGTTAAGTTCGCCCAGATCATTCTCACTGTAATCTCCCAGTTTCAAGAAACTTTGCAAACTAGCAGCAGGACCAATATAAACACACTTGTTTGCATCGTCAGCTCCAGACACCACAAGATTTGATCCACTGTAAGCGACAAATTTGTCAAACCTCCCATTATCGTGTCCAAATAGTCCGTTATTCCAATAACTCTGTGACGAACCTCTCGAATCCAGTTTGTAAACAATGAATACATTGACGGCATCGTTATTCAGATCAACTTGACTAATCATTTTTTGTGATCCACCAAATTTGATGAAATAACGTCCATTATGTTTTTCGGCTTTTGTGCATAATGTAGGCCGTTTCGATGAATCTGTTTGTGTTGCATCACTTTCTTCATTGCTTTTGTCATATATTGTTTCTACTTTTCTGCTTGAATCCATTTTTACAGTCTGACCATCTGCTCTGTCCATTTGATAAGTGCAACTGGAATGCATTCTGAGATATTCACTAACCCAAAAATCGCGAAAAGAAGCTCTCACTATATCACTCACCTGTGACTTGACCACTACATGATTGTCATTTATAGCGGCTTTTGTGATGAGATTTTTGTCAGTTTCTATATGTCCATCATCATTCACTGAAAGTTGAGCTTGAGCTTGATAGGTAAAATCATCATCAGAGTGATAGTCAATAGTGTATTCAATTCTGTCACCATTGTCGTCAAGAAGATGTGTACCGTCTAAATTTTTTACATACAATGTCATATACTGTTACAGTATATAATTCAATTAATCAGTAATGTTTTGTAATGTATCATGTAAACATAAGATCTTACGCCATCCCCATCGTCATCATCAAAATTTATTCGTATGTTTGTTATGTTTTCAAAATATCGATTGATATTGACAGTAAGTATTTTGCTTGTTGAAAAATCTATGTCATAAAATACACTAGCGTCTCCATAAAAAGTTATATCGTGATTCGACTCTGATGGATAATTTTTTCTAGCATAAATTTTTATTTTATCAATATGAATTTTAGTAAATGTTAGATGTACTGTTCTAGAAATATTGAAATCACAACCCAGTGATGATTCTGAAGTGGTTCCATAGATGTAAGACGGTAATATCTTATCAAATAACCCTAAAATTTTGTTACTATTCATATTGATTGGCACATGCATTAAAAATTGATCATTTACAATCTCATAAGCCAAATTGTAATCATAAATTGTGAAATCAAGGTTGTTTTTTGCTTCGCCTTTTATACCGTAAATCAGGACATACAATGGTAAACGAGTTGGGCTGCTATTGTCATAATTCGCTTGAACAGTTACATATAACCGTCTTTCGATAGTTGGTGAAGAACCATCTGGTGACAAGTTCAAGATAAAGCGATAATATTTATAATCTGTGTTGGTTTTGACTGTAGTGGTTCTATCTGTGTTCATGTTTCTTTTGTCAAAAGTAACCTGAAATGAATTAAACTCCACATCGGAAACGGTTCTCAGGAAATATATTTCTAAACACACAGTATATTTATCGCTATAATTGTCACGAATCAGTTTGAATAGATTAAAATCAAATCGTCCTTTAAACAGACTGGAACCATCTGCTGCCCTTTCAACATTGAACGAAAATGCTTTTTTGTTGTTTTTATGTGGTGAGTCATTATAGTCGACTAAATTAGCATTCTGTATTCCATAATCTTCTGTAAATTCCCCATCAGCCATAGCATATTTCAGCACATTTTCTCTGTTTGTATGTGTGGTTATGTGACTCTTGACTATTTCGTCGTCTACATATTTCTTATTTTTGTCTATTTGTTCGTCTGTATATCGATTATTTTGGGTAGAAACAGTTGCAATACCGTCATTTACTTGCTTCAAAGTTATGGCATCTTGATTATGTGTGGCTCTGCCGAGATTTATTATTCGTTGATTGTTCATGTCTAGAACAGAAGTCATTACACCGCTTCCATCCAATTTCAATGTTTTTCCAATCTCAGAATCGACATAAGCTTTGTTAGTCACATCTCTGGCACCGGTTGGTTGTCCGCAATTTATTATTTTATTCAAAGACATATCCAAATTTCCAGTCATTTTAGAGGATCCGTCTAAACGAAGTGAATCTAAAAATAATCGATCAACGTAACCTTTTCCAGTGGCATCATTTCTACCTGTCGGATTAGCAAGATTGACGATCTTTTTTTGTGACATATTTAAATTTCCAGTCATGTCCTGCGAACCATCACGGAGCACAACCTGATTTGTATTGGGTTTGGTTGATAAACCAGTTTGTAATTGGTGTTTTGTAACAGCGTCAGAATTGCCAGTGCCTTCAGCAAGATTGCTGATTTTATTATTTCCAAAGTCAAAATCACCAGTAACAGAAACTGAACCGTCTCTTTTCAAATAATTGTTTAAATCTGATTTTTCCGCTTTTTGATTCACAAAGTCGTCAACGTAAAATTTATTGGTAGCGTCTGAATGCAATATTGGATCTTGCACTCCTGAGATTCTTTTATTTTTCATGTCGATCGGATTTTGGGCTTCTATCTTTCCGTCGTTTGTATTTAATTCAAAATAAAAGCTATGTAGATGCAAACTACTTACAGCATCACTGTGACCATGTCTAGCTGGAGCAATATTTTCGACACGCCGATTATCCATGTTAAGGGCTCCAGTCATTGGACTACTGCCGTCTAGTTTTAATGTCTTATTAACCTCAGAATCAACATAACTCTTTGTACTAGCGTCAGTGTTTGTTTGTGGTAAATCCACATTTCGCAGTTTTTTATTCTGTATATCATAATCACCGTCATCTGTTAGTTTAAAACCAACACCAGGCAATCCTTTTACTATTTCAACAACTTTTTCATGTGAATAAGTGTCTTCAGGTAATTTACCATTTGAGTAACTCATATACAATTGATTTATATTGTTTCATCGAAATCTTTTTTACTTGTTTCTTGGGTTTGTCAATATATATAAAACTAAAAGGGTCTCTAGTTGCTTTCTCGTATAATTGTTTTGAGACATTGTTTTCACGACATATGAGACTTTTTTCATTAGTACTCGGAAAATCATAAATGACAAAATGTGAGCAGTTCAATCTAATATCTTTTGGTGTCTTATAGTAGCTTTGACTCAAATATATGGCACAGCAGTTTTTATGTCTCCCCTGGATAAAATAGTCAACTAATGGTTTTTGGTTTTTATCACATACGAAATCGTCGAATATCACAATTTTTTGATTGTCACCATTGAGATTTTTTACGGGAATTATTTTATCATTGCTTGCTGTAATGATATCATAACCAGCTTCTTCACTCCATGGTTCGAACTCTTTCATGAGATTCTGATACTTTGACTGCTCTAAGTTTTTTGCATAAAGGTATATTTTATCAAAATACAACAGATTGTGAATCATATGCATCAGTGTGTTTGTTTTTCCCGAACCAGAAGGTCCACAAATGAGCATGCGGAAGCATCGATCAGGCATAAAATCATGTAGTTGTGTGAAGTTTGTGACAACATCGTCGCCAGTATCATAATTAGGTATCTTCATTTATATTAAATCGTTACATTGTTTCGATAAAATGATGTAGTTAAACATGGTGTTCAACATGGTGTTCAACACGGTGTAAAACGCTATTTTTTATATATGAATTTCCATTTTATGTAACGTAACAATATAACAATAAATGAGTTTACTTAAGTGGAAAGAACTCGCAAAGAGTAAATCTGAATTAGGGGACAAGATTAATTATGTCCATAATGCAATTACAAAACATGATATCGATCAGAAGACCAGTCAACAGGGATTTTCAAAAGTATTCCAACCAATTACAAGTAAATTGGATGATGTTATTGATAGTAATCAGGCTTTAAGGTTGCCAAGGAAAAAACGACCACTGAAGAAAGGAGAAGTTCCTGATTACGGCATTGATATAGAGGATGAAGTTCCAGATATGAATCTTGGTGATCTATTTGAACAACCTGTTTTGCCACA
Organism: Montipora foliosa; assembly: GCF_036669935.1. Taxonomy (NCBI): domain Eukaryota; kingdom Metazoa; phylum Cnidaria; class Anthozoa; order Scleractinia; family Acroporidae; genus Montipora; species Montipora foliosa. The sequence continues at coordinate 34,160,374 of NC_090876.1, forward strand.
GCAAGAAAAACAACTGGTGCCAAAACCGCCAACATATGAAGAATCTTTACAAGATCTTCTGGAAGGAAAAAAAGAGATGTATGTTGATCCTAAGTACTTTCCTGAAGAACCAGAATTACCACCAGAATATGATGATGACGATGCGATCGATTATGGAATGGATGAAGAAGATATGGAAAATGAGATACTAAATGAGTTTGAAGTGCCTAATTATGACACAGTTGAAAAGACACTCAATCAACAAGGAATGAATGACAAAAAATCCAAAGCATATCTTGGTAAAATTTTAACACAAACTAGAACGAAAAGAAATCAATTGAGAGGTTATAAAACACAGGTGACAAAACAATATAACAAAGGGATTATAAATGAAGCACAAAGACAAGAGATGAACGAAAGAATAGACAGAGCTAAAAATGTCTTGAATGCATACATAGATCATTATGACACTAAATTGGAAACAATAAAAGGTTCTGGTATCAAAAGAAAAAGAAAAGGTGGCAATGTGATATTTTTTAACAAACCAAAAGAACTCATAAAAAAATTGGATTTGATCATTGGTGAGATATTGGCTGGCAATACAAGCATTGACATGCGAAATATGGGTGTTTCTATATTGGACACATTATTGAAAATGACAACAATTAACAAATCACAATATGGTAAATTATACAAACAATATTTCAAAATTTAATGTAACCTAATCACATAATGGAACGAGAGATAGTTTTATCATCTTACAGTGTGAAAAATAAAGGGGATAATAAACCAGAAAATTTTACAACAAATTTCACAAGAACTGTAACTCTAGACAATAATAAGCAATACGTTATCGGTCTTAACAGAGTCATTAACATGTCATTCACTTGGTTCAATGTCAATGCTGGGTACAAAAATCAATTAATCAAATACAGCTCCGATAATGGTTCAACTTTTAAGGACATTACCTTTCCAGCTGGGGTATGGAATTATACGGACTTTGACAGACATATTAAAAATGTGACGAAAACTGGTGATACGTATCCGATAACTCTTGAATTCAACGAAACAACATTCAGAGTCACGGTTACATTAGCTGAAAATTACCAACTTGATTTAAGAGCAAGTAATTTTAATGACCTGATCGGTTTTGATAAAAAGATATTAGCAAGTGGAACGCATATTGGACCAAGAGTGCCGAATCTCAGTCAAGACACAGACGTACTCAATATTCATTGCGATTTGGTCAACGAAAGTTTAGTTGACGGCGAAGAAACAGACATCATTTATTCATTCTCAACTAGTGTACTAAAACCAAGTTACTCCTTCACCCTCGAACCACAAAGAGTTACATTTAATCCTGTGAACAAAACTACAATTTCATCAATCAGAATCATGATAACAGATGGAAAAAGAAGATTAGTGGATCTAAATGGAGCGGATACGTCTTTTTCACTAATTCTAAAAAGTATCTAATGTAACAGTATAATGAAACCGTATGAATTTAAGAGGTTTTACCACCCAAAACTTGGTAAATTTGTATTTCAACACAAAGGGTCTGGGCTTATCTTAGACAACATTTTTAAACCATTGAAGAGTGTGGCATCGTCTGTTTTCAAGAAATTTGCTAAGCCATTAGCGAAGAAGGCATTAGAATCGGGGGTTTCCCATGCAGGTGATAAAATTGGCAAGACGGTGGCAGAAAAGTCAGGAGACCTAATAATGAAAAAATTGGCAAATTTGAGAAAAGGAGCTACGACACAAAGGGCAATAGCCCCATCCTCTCCCATTAAACAGCAAGAAGAAAGCGCTGACATGATACTAAATAGATTGATATCCGGATCTGGAAGAAGGCGTAGATTTTTCAAATAAATAACATGACAGCAAAATTATATAATACAATAGTATAAATGGCTTTTAGAACAAGTGAATTATTGCAAAGAAATGAGTTGGTGCGTTTCCAACTTGATGATGTAATTAGAGCCCCTGGAAATAATCAACATCAAGAAAAGAATGGTTATAGATTCACCATCAACGACCGGAGTTCTTTCTATGATTGGTACAATGCTTATTTCGAGGTTCAATTCCAGTTACAAAAAATAGCAGATGGAGCTGGTTACGCAGCAGCCGATAGAATAACGGTGATAAACGGATCTCATTCATTGATTGCACATATGATGATTAAAAGTGCGGGGAAAATTGTTTACGATACTGACAATCTACATAAGGTCACTTTTGTGAAGAATCTGTTGGAATATTCTGATGATTACAGCCGATCAGTCGGTAAAAACAGTTTTTGGTATTTAGACACAAATGATACGACAGCTAATACTAATTTAGGATATGAATCTAGAAGAGTGCTTACACAAGCTGCCCAAGATGATGGAGGGGGAGGAGCAAAAGATGTGAATTTGATCATACCTCTCAATCGTTACAGTTTTTTTGAAGAGTTGCAGGATAAAATGTTGGTTCCTATGCAGTTACAATTCAATTTGAATCTCCAGAACGACAATGAACTCATCAATAGGGCAGCAGCAGCAGATGCCGGAAGAGTAGTGATTAACAGATTTCTACTATGGGTTCCAAAACTGACTCCAAAAGACAGTATGTATGACAAGTTTGTCAGTTCTTTTTTGAAACAGGACAAATGGACGTATCAGCGTGAACTGTATGCAGTGTCAGCACCAGCTAGAGTCAGTGGTTTTTTTCAGATTTCTTCCAGTATTGACAATGTCAAAGCAATTTTTGTTTATCTACAACGGGCTAAAACCAGAGTTGCAACTCAAAATCCATATCTATTCGACACCTTTAAACTGAATGAAGCAAACGCAAACAGTTATTTAACAACATGCAGACTCGAATATGGTAATGGTGTTTTCTACCCAGAAACAGAATATGACAGTGAAAGCAAAGTGAGGATTTTCAATGATCTGATGTCTTATGCTATGCGAAAAAACGATTACAACACCGGAACCCAGTTGAATCTTGCCAATTATAACAGCCTGTATTCACTGATCTATTTTGATCTGTCATATCAGGCAGAGAAAGTAACAAGAGACCCTAAACAGTTGATTTTCAGGTACAAACTCAATGCCAACAGTGCAGCAGATTTCAATGTCCATGCAGTTGTATTGTACGAAGAGTCGGTTGTTATTGACAAGGTGGGTAATGAATTGGTTATAGTTTAATCCCATGAATGACACATATTTATTTGTACATGTTTTGTGACTGGAATTATATAACATATATTATATGACTAAACTTCATGAAATCAACGTAAGACTTTCAGATAATCAAAAAAAGAATCTGAGTAATGCTTACCATAAAAGGGAAACAATTGTTCTAAGACTGACAAATGATTCTCTCAATGGAAACGACACTCTTTATGTTCCAGCAATGGTAAAAAAAAGATTACAAAAAAATCGACAATTGAACAAAGGAATGGACATCAAGCTTGCTAAGACTAATATCAGAAAACAAGTCGGCGGAAGTCTTTTGAGTACCGTATTGTCACTTGGAATGAGAGCATTACCAGCAATTGGTAAAACCCTTGGGTTGAGTGCTCTTGGTGGTTTAGCAGAAGCTGGAGCCAAAAAATTGTTAGGATCTGGTCAAAAAGGTGGTGCTATGCCATTACCCATGATGATACCTTTCAATGCAATCAATCAACTGATGCCATATCTGAATACGTTTACAACCAAACAGCAAAGAGACATAATGAATGCGGCTCAAACAGGATCTGGCGTTAAAATAACACCGACTAAAACACAATCAGGTGGATTTCTAGGAACTCTGTTGGCTTCCGTTGGAATTCCTATGGCTGTTAATCTGGTGAAAAAGCTGTTTACAGGGAAAGGAGCACCGAGGGTAGGTCGACCAAGATTGCATGGTGAAGGATCACCTAGAATTGGAGCCCCCCCTCCATTTTACAGTTATCCGCCATATGTGACTGGTAATGGTAGAAAAAAAAAAACATCCTCAACCAAAAAAGGAAAAGGGTTACTATTGGGAAAAAACAGTCCATTCAATGGCATACCCATTTTGGGGGCAATATTGTGAAACCAAAATTTCACAAAAACATACCTATGTCCAACCACGATCTGATAAAATGGTGTAAATATTTGAACATACCAATCAATGATGTACTGTCAAGAGATGAAAAAGTTCCACATAACCATAAACAGGCGTTATTCATCTACAATCTAGAACCAGCTTATATGAGCGGATCTCACTGGGTAGCCACTTATGTTAAGGATAATGTAATAAATTATTTTGATTCGTTTGGTATGCCACCTTTTCAAGAGATTGTAAATCATGCCAAAAAGAAAAATCTGACTTTGTTACATCAAAACAATCAGATACAAAACATACAGACAACAACTTGTGGGTATTTCTGTTTATACTTTCTGAATGAAATGAATAAGGGTGATTCGTATTATGATTTATTACAAGTATTCGACATAAATGATACAATGAAAAATGAGAGATTTATCGAATATTATTTCAGAAATATCTAACTTATATATATTATGAAATCATATTGTGTAAAACAAAAGAAAGTGACCGAATGTGTTGAACCTTCAGGTTACAAAACAGCTAAAAATGGTAGACTGATGTTCTTTTGCACTTGTGCTGAATGTGGTATTACAAAGACCAAATTTGTCAAACAACAGGGAAACTAATCAGCCCGTTGGGAGCGGGCTTACTCAGTGACATTGCTAATACAGGAACAGAATTATTTTTAACTAAAGGAGTACCTTATCTTGGCAAAAAAGCCGTTGAAATGGGTAGATATTATGGTTCCGAATTAATGAGAGATCCAAAGTTGCAGAAAAAAGCAATCGATTATGGTTTAAGAAAAATGAATCCTCTACTTCATAAAGTTGGATCAGAAGCTCTCAATCAATTGTCAACAAAAATAAGACCCAAAAAGAAATACACAACAAACAGAAAAGATCTTGATGGCGGTGCTGTTGACATTCACAAAGCTATTGGTAAATTACCGAAACCAAAAGGCGGATGGACATTACCTGGGCATCATTACACCGGACCATATAATGATTTAGAAAATCAACTGAAGTATGACCCAAAAACTGGTCAAATATTGGAAATATATGATATGCCCACTGGAAAAACTGATGCAATAGCAATGCAACACGATGTTGATTATTCCGTCTGCAAGGATGATAGGAAATGTAAAAACAAAGCAGATAGGAAAATGGTTCAAGCTTTAGACAACGTACCGTATAATGAAAGACAATGGGGGCATTGGTTGGCAAGAAATGTTATCAATACAAAGCAGAAACTAGGTCTAGGAGTTTCAAAAAACGGAAAAAGCCGTCGGGTAACTGGCAAGAAAAATTAGCAGATGAATTACATGCATCCATAAGACGCAACTTTACTCGGCGGCGTGTAATCGTAAATCATATTGATGAAATATGGGCAAGTGATCTAGTTGAAATGCAACAGTTTAGCAAATGGAATAAAGGTTATCGATATCTTCTTATGGTTATTGATGTTTTCAGCAAATACGGTTGGATTGTCCCATTGAAGGATAAGAAAGGTGAATCTGTCACTGAAGCATTTAAAACGATATTCAGGGAAGGCAGAAGACCACAATATTTATGGGTTGATAAGGGAAAGGAGTTCTATAACAAACACTTGAAGGACTTGTTAGACAAAAATGGGATACATATGTACTCCACTGAAAATGAAGAGAAATCCTCAGTGGTTGAAAGGTGGAATCGAACAATTAAATCCAAAATGTGGAAACAGTTCACTGTTCAAGGTAATACAATGTATCTCGATATGCTACCCAAACTGGTGAAACAGTATAATAATACAAAACATTCAAGCATAAAGATGACACCCGTTGAAGCATCTAACAAGAGGAATGAAGGAACCGTTTACTTCAATCTATATGGTGATACAGAAACATTGAAACAGAAACCTAAATTTCAAACAGGTGACAAGGTTCGAATATCTAAGTATAAACGGAATGTGTTCGACAAGGGTTATACACCAAATTGGACAGAAGAAGTGTTTACAGTTGATAAGATCCAATACACTAATCCAATAACATACAAACTAAAAGATCTCAGAGGTGAAGAGATACAAGGCAGTTTTTATGAACCTGAATTATTGAAAGCAAAGCAGGATATTTTCCGTATTGACAAAGTGATTAGAAGAGACTATAAAAAGAAACAAGCTTTGGTAAAATGGAAGGGATACAGTGATGAATTCAACAGTTGGGTACCATTGAAAGACATTGAAAACATATGAATTGTGGTGAAACAAACGCGCATAAATACTTATAAAAAAATAAAAATGTATACTTATATTATATGGACAAGTTTGAAAATGAAGAAAAGTTTGGTTTCTATTATGAGAGCGATCAAGACTCTGGTTCAGATTCCGATTGGACGCCATCGCAAGAAAGTATATCTGAAGAAAGCTGCTCAAGTTCGCAAGAATCTGAGTCGTCACAAGAAAGTGATGAATCTGTGTAAGTAATAATTATATGACCTTCAAAGGAAGCCAAATAATAGAAACCATGGTTGTCAGAAAAGTAGTCACAGAAATGATTTGTGACGTGATAGTGAATAACGCGGCTTACATGCATTACGTGCGAACAAAAGGGATGCCATTGTTGTATCGTGCATTGAAAACAAAAGGACCGGAAAGAGAAATCAAGAGAATGTTTCATAACATGGATGCCAAAATGGATTTTTTGTTCAGAGAGTTTCAAAGATACAACAATTTTTTGAAGCCATTAAAATTGTTGCAAGGATGAAGTGAAAAACTAATATAATCCTATTGTATATGAACCCAAAATCATTATTCAATGCTTTAATGTCCCATGTAATTCGTGATCCTTCGTTGAAAGTCTTTTTGGAAGATTTGATTTATTCCGATGTGTTGTCTGTCATTCATCCACCCGTTAAATTGAAATTGGTGCATTTCAATAAAAAATTAATGGTCATGGTAACAGATGGAAAAAAAATCTTTGTAATGGATCCCGATGACATAAACGACGACATGTTGCAACAGATAAAACAAGCTTTCAGCAAATACAAACCAAATGAATCTGAAGATGAATCTGAAGATGATTCTGAAGATGATTCTGAAGATGATTCTGATTGAAACCATATAAAAATAAAATATATAGGTATATTATATGAAAGATCAAAAGCAATTCGGCCGTCCAAGATTTTGCACTGATGAAGAAAGAAGAAAAAAGAAAACCGACTACATGTTGCACAAAGAATGGTACTGCGAAATATGCAACAATGGCAAAAACTACTCTCTTGCTGGAAAACATTGTCATCTTAAAACAAAGAAACATTTCAAAAATGCTTTTACATATAATACGGGTTATATTTATGACTAACATGAAAACAGCAATAAATAATTTGTTCACTTATCTTTGACACAGTTAAATACATACTCCGATATGTGTTCAACTTCAAACGCACCCAATTTTGCTTAAAGAAATATTATCTATAGTCATTATATATGAGAAAAAATATCTCAAGCAATAGTATGAGGGAAAAAATAGTGTATGACAAAAAAAATGCTTCACTTAGTAAATACAGAAGACAAGAAATCAGTATGGCTGGTCCATTTGTGAGAAAAAGCTCGTCATTTGCGACATTGTTTGAACAGCGGATCAATAAAATGGGAGGAAGACGTGAGCGTGTTTCTGTCACAGTATTTCTCACAATCAAAAATCTGATGCACGGAGGGATCACAAATAAAACATTTGGTCCATTTCAAATGGATGTACCTGAGTTGAGTCTCAAAGACATGTACAAATTTTTCATGTACACATTATTGGAAAACAACTTCGAGCCTTTGTCAGCCGAAGTGATAACCAGAATTGGAGGCAAAGTAATAACACACAACCCGCAATTTTTTGCTCATCATTTTATGGCTGGTTTGAAATTAGAGTCATATTTGTTGAGCAAACAAAGAAAACCAAAATCGTATGGTTCAGACAGTTGTGTGATTGATTATGTTTGGGATCAGGTTCGCGGCAAAAGAGGTTTTAAAACATATGATTATAAAAATTGAAAAATGAGATCTTCAAATATTGTGCGGATCCACCAAGAATGACAACAAAAGAATTGATCGATTGGGCCAAGAGTTGCCATTCAAATGTGTCTATTCATGCTTATGATAGCACATACAGGAAATTCAAATCACATACTAATAAGCACAATTGTGATGTTTCACTGGTCTACATTGTCAAAGACCATCATTGTTATCCCATTACAGACGAAAAATTGAAACTCACAGCAGCCAAAGCAAACCAAGGAGGCTGCAATGACTTGTTAAAATACATGACTGAAATGAAATGGTCCAGAAAACACGAATTTGTGCATAAACTGGACAGGTTAGATGATATATACGAATTAGATAAAAAAGACAACATTATCGTTTTGCCCGAAGATGTTAAAATGATGGAGGCCATTGATGCATACATACATACCACTTGTTATTATGTGGAGTACTTGCATTGGAACAACAATGGGATATTAGATGGTTTCATAGATCACCGGAACAACATGTTTCTCTTGAACGACGAATACGACAACAGGAAATCAATTTGCGATAAATTGCATAGTTTGTACAAGACTCATGATTTTATATGGGTTAATCAAACTTTCACGGGATTGGCTTCTGCCTTATTCAAACAATTGTGTGGTTATTTACCTACATCTACGTATAATGTGCAAACTCGTGAAATGCTTGATGATTATTATCCAAGAGCGTTACAATGGTGTACAACAGAAGATATTCCAGATGATGTGGTCAACATTGACATATCCAAATCGTATCCGAATGTTTTGCTCAACAATGGAACAGCAATTCCTGTTTATAGCATACATGACGTAGTAGAACCGTTTCATTGCAGAAGCGATCTTAGAAAATGTGGCGAATTTTATATTGAAGAAACTGTGTTGTATAATTATGACACACCTTTAAAAATCGAAGCTGGGTTTTACAGTGGAGATTTGGTGTCATATTTGGTCGATGAACTAACAATGTCTGAAAAGCAAATCAAATACAAGATTGTTTCCAATAAAGCTCTCAAGCCAAGTACATTCAAGCCATTTTTGAAATATGTGTTTGAAACATTTCCTGAAGACAAAGCCAAACAATTGGCAAACAGTTTCATTGGTGATCTTGGAAGAAAATACAACAGGATTAATTCAGGTTTTACATGTGTTGAGTATGATACAGCAATGGCTTGTTGGACACAAGGCATCAAGGACGGGCGCAATATCATAATTGACAGCTTCAATGAAATCTACTTGATTAAAGAACAAAAATGCGAACGAATGTTTTCAGACCATACAAGTGTAAACAGATTTGTCGTTTCTCAGGCAATATTGGAATGTTTGAAGCTGATACGCAAATGCTATGGTGAAAAGAGTGCGTTGTATGCTTACAATACAGATGGCATATTCATCACCAATCCAAGACCTGCGTTGAAAAATAAAAAGGATGTTGTGTTTGATGTAAAAAACATTGGTAAAGCATACATAACAGACACTCCTTTGTGCTATTTTGAGCGTCATTACAGAGAAAATATGGATTTTGACAGTTACAAAGCTGTGAAAGGAGAAGGTCGTATGTATAACGGGCAAGCTGGTTCTGGCAAAACAACTAAAATGTGTAAAATGGTAATGAAAACTGACAAGCCTATTGTGTTAAGTTTTACGAATAAAGCTGTCCAGAACGTCAAAGACAGATTGAGAAAAATGGGATGCGTTTCTAGTGGACCGTTTAAAGGATTACCGGTTAAGATGAGTAGAAGAAACAAAAACTTTCAGTCATTTGTTGAAGAAATTAAAATATGTGCAGAAAAAAACGAAATTGATCCTGACGCTATTTGTCATACATTTGATTCTTATTTTTGTGAATGGAACGGTTTCTCATCTGAAACAAATCTAAAAAGCTTGGAAGACAAAACCATATTCATCGATGAATTTTCAATGGTACCTAACAAGTGGATAACACTGATTTACAAAGCCTTTGTGTTGTATGGCATCAAGGTTTACATGTTTGGCGATCCAAATCAATGTTCTCCTGTCGAATCAGGGAGCAGAATAAGTTATGACTATCTAAGATCAATGTCTGTCAGACAAATGTGCCCAAAAATTGTAACAATGGAATACATTGAAGGTTCTTCCCGCTATGACAAAAAAACACACACTGTACTTGACCAGTTTTTGAAAAAAGGTAAATTAGCAAAAAACTTTTCTCCTGTCACTGAATTATACAAAATATATGTTATTTGAACAAAACCAGAATTGAAGTCAATACGCGTTGTTGTGATAAGTTTGTGGAAGGCAAAAAACATGAAAATGTTGTGTTCAAATACAATGACAAGAAAGAAGAATACAAAGTGTGTGTTGACATGCCTGTAATTGCAACTGAAAATTTAAAAGATCGTGAAATATTCAATACAATGGAATTTACGATTGAAAGTATTTCGGAAGACTCAATATGGATTGATGGCAAGGAGTTCGACATGAAAACATTTTCTCAGAGTTTCATTCCAAGTTTTTGTGTAACTGTACATAAATGCCAAGGAGCAGATATCAATGAACCTTACAATATTTATGATGTGGAAAAAATGGACAAAAAATTATTGTATACTGCTTTGAGCAGAACCACTAAATTCAAATACATTCATCTTGTCAACAAAGATTTGAACTACAAATACAAAATTCGTGATATGCCAGTATTAGAATTAACCAATGCCAAATTTAACAGTCTGTATTCTGAAGGCAAAATATACAAGGTGCTGGTTGATGATAAGGTTTACATTGGATCAACATGCGAGGACCTGGCAACACGATTAAGTCGTCATTTGAAGGACAGCAAAAGCCAAATATATAAATACAGGAAGAAAAAGCCTGTGATTGAGCTCGTGGTCAAAGCTCCAACAAACGACAAGAAAAGTTTGGAAAAAATAGAAAATGCTTACATACAAGAATATGCAGAAAAATATGGCAAATTATTGCTAAATGTAAAAGCAAATCCTTTGAAACCAAAAAAGGTCGTGTTTAAAGTGGAGATAGAAAATCAAAAACAGTTGGAAGAGCGAATTGCCAAATTAGATGACAAAATAAAAATCAAAGACAATGAAAATGACAAGTTTTTCTATTTCGACAATAAAATCTTGGGAAAAAGATATAAGACAATGGCAAGATATGCTAACAATGATAAAGAAGCCGCTCTTGAACAGATCAGTGAGAAAAAAAAACAGTTGATTGAAGAATTGACCATTCATTTTAACTAATTTTATTTTTAATGCAATTATGCCCCCAAATGGGGCTCGATTGAATATTCTTTACGTTTATCCCCCTACTCGTGGGAGTTTTGTGCGATTTAAGCCCTACTCGTGGCAGTGCGATTTAAGCCCTACAATGGCAGTGCTATTTGACCCCTACTCGTGGCAGTGCGATTCTACCCCTCCAATTGGCAGTTTTTTTTGTGCGATTATAGCCCCTGAATCATGAGTGTGAGTTTTGACCATCACAGCACCCGTAGTTATGTAAGAACAAAAGGAATCTTTGGCTTGGAGTAAATCATTTCTAGGAATGCTCGCCGCTCTAGAAAATTCTCGTGAGACCAATTCTTCTGGATATCCCTGGTCAACTAGGTAGCCATTATACTCCTTCAGCCTTTTGTTGAGGAAACAATCCTTAGAGCAATTTCTACGCAGTCTCAAAGCGACCCCAAACGGAATTGCCTTGAAAACATGCTGAGGATGGGCACTGGATGGAGGAAGATATAAATGGCTATCAGTAGGTTTAGAGTAAACATCTGTTTGGATAAAACCATCAACTAGATGGAGTGTAATATCTAGAACATCAAGTTTGCTTTCCGAATGAACTAATTCAAATTTAATCGTGGGGTACAGCGAATTAATGTACTCAGTGAAGGAATTCAGTGCAGCAGGGCCCTGTTGCCAAAGGTCAAAGATATCATCACGATATCTCCACCATTGTGAGGGCTTGATAAGGCCACAGTGCTTAGCCTTGTGGTCTATCTCTCCCATGGCTATTTCCGCATAACTACAGGCATTTTTAGGTCCCATAGCCGTACCACGTACTTGTAGATAGAACTTCTCATTGAAAACCGAGTGATTGCTTTTAAGGCAAGACTCTACAGCTTCCAGAATACAATCAGTTGATGGTAGAAATTGTTCCCTCGTATCTAGTGCTCTACTGACCGCTCCTAATCCTAATTCATTATCGATATTCGGGAACATAGAAATTACGTCCCAAGAAACTAGGAGGGTGCCCTCAGGATATGGGCCTTGTTCATTAAGTTTCTGTATCCTGTTAAGCAGGTCAGTGGTGTCCTTAATGAAAGATGGTTGCTTTCTGGCTAATGGTTGTAGATAGAATTCAGTGAAGGCTGAAAGGTTTTCAATAGCCGTTTCAAAGCAGGAAGTAATGAGTCTAAGGGGGTTGTCCTTCTTAAGCGTTTTAATGTTTCCAAAAACGACCCCGGGCTTAGCCTTTCTGTTAACAATCCAGGTGGCCATCTGAGGTGAAATCTCCCTCCTTTGCATCCATTTAGAACACCACTGCTCCACTAAGCCTAAGCCTTCTCGAGCGCACAAACGGGTAAAACATATCTTGTTCGGCAGAAACTCTCGTGCAATTCAGCGAATGTTATTTATTTGGTTCATTGCAAGAAGTGCAATCTCCAATATGTCGGTTCTACCACGACCGAATTTAAAATTAGATTTTGAAATCACAAATCTTCTATGAAAACAACCAAAAAAAGTTGCGAAGTTGCCTCACATTTTAACCGAACCCCACATGTGTTATCGGACTTTACATTTCAATGTATTGACCAAATTCAAAACAGTACGTCCGAGAACACTAAAAATTTACTCATCACCAAAGAAGCATACTGGAGTGCGCAGTTGTTTTCCCTTTCATCTTTTGGGATGAATAAAAGACAAGAATTCCATTCCAAAAATCGCATCCACTATACTTGACTTTAGCGGACTTAGGGCAAGTTGTTGCATATTTCCTAAGGTGTTTTTTAACACTGTATTTTTTAAAAAGTCCTTTTGTATGCTCTAGATAGTTATAAGTGTTAATTGTGGTTATTTCAGTGTTCAGGGGCCCCCTTTGGGGATTCCTATTGTTTTCTTTGAATTTCTTATGTAACCGGTTTTTATTCATTGTTGTAAAACCTTATTTAAGTTGTAGATTTTTCTACCGACTCTTTTGTAACTGAAGAAGGTCAAGAGACCGAAACGCTTTATAAAATTTTAAATTTTTTTACAGTTTTTAAGCCAAAAGTTGTCCATTTTCGGCTTCATATTTAACCAGTTTTTTATCATCTAACGAATCAGGACTGTGAATCCTTGTGATCCTTTTGGTTGGCATCTTTGTTGGCTCAGGAAGCACTCATAACCGTCTTTCAATATTATTACTCAGCTGCTGTCCGCCTGGGAATCATCTCTTGTGATTGATCCGAAGATGTTTAATACAATTCCTACTGTTAGCCGTTTATCCAAGACTTGGAACAAACTAACCAGGTACCAACATCACTTGACCTTTCTAAAGAATTGCCGCAAACAGAACGTCATTCCTAAAGGCTTTCAGCTGAAATTCAATTTGGCGCGTAACAAAAACAATTCCGAAGTCAATCTACATTGTAACCGTGTGCTTTTTAATTCATCTCAAGAACTTTGCAACATTGTACTCAAGTCCACGGAAGAAAAAGTGAAACATTTGCAAAGGGAACTCTACATCTGTAGAGCAGACCTTTTTAGCCAATTCCACTATTTTATCGCTCTGCAAATTTGTAAATCGTTAGAATATGAAAACTTTACCCTGCATAACGACTTGAAAGCAGTTGAAAAGAGGAAAATGCGGAAAACAATTCAACCGCCAGCACTACCCGACATTGACAACGTCAGTAATACGACCCACAGCAAGCACATTCGACGTTATGACAAGGCTCGCAGAATTCAAGAAAGAGCAATTTCGTGCGAAACATAGATTCACGCCTACTGTGGTTGATGATCGCAAGCTCCAACACTTGAATCCGATTAACCTCTCTGAACAAGTTCTGAGTGAGGACTAAACCAAGCTGCTACGCAAAGGACCTTCCTTTTGTCCAGCACCACGAGACATCAATTGGCAGGAAGTCCATGATGACTTAGAAGCCTTCGAAGCTAGACTTAGAACAGCCGTTTTCTTTATGGAAAAGGATCCCGAGGAGCCAGCTTCCGACGTACATAGCCAAAATCACCTACCACCCATACCAGGTAAAAAAGGTTAGAAACCTCCAATTTCTAAATTCCCGGAACTTGAACTTTTTTTTATCTAACGTTAGGAAAGACATTCTCAATCCTCGTTACATTAGAAACTCACAAGATAATTTATCTAAAGGCGAGCGCTCCGCGCTCAGAGAATTGAAGAATTCGGATGTTACCATTAGAATTGTTCTTTTATGGAATTCTATGCGATACACTCAAAAAATCAAGGGGTAAAAATTTGATCATAGTACCACTTTAAATAATTAAAATAAAAAGGTTTCAATACATACGTGGCATTTGAGTTGCACTTGTCGTCATCGAATAGTTTGCTGCCAGAAAAAAGTACAAATATTAATATTAGTATTGAAGATCGGGGAAAGTCAAACACACTTTACTTCAGCATCTTTCCAGTGTGTTTCTCAAGATTTCACAATGACTCACTTCACTTTCCTTCCTGCGTAGTGCGTTATCTATGTCTGTGATTGCTGATATAAACTTGAGTAAAACATCGAACTTGTTCCTTACAGTAGTCGTTGCAGTCGGAGAAAGTGTTTTGGAACAGAAAACAGGAAAAACAAGTTGGCCACAGGTATACATGAAAAAAGCTAGTACCAGAGAAATCAAAACTAACTGAAGTAACTCAGATTGAACCTAAAAAGACAGGGACAAAACAAAAGAGACTTTTGTCTGATTGGCTGTTGAAAGTTGTAGTATCCAGTTTTAGTCACTTTATTTAAAGTCGGTAGTTCCTTCAGCTACGAGGTTTGTATCAATGGAAGCCGACGATGCGCCCTTTACTCCCCTCCTTCTGTCAGTGCTCCGTTTTAAGGGGATTTAAAGCTATAGCTACACGGATCAGAGGAAAGTCGAAACTGACGTTGAAGTCACCGAGGATCGAACCGGGGACCTCTCGATCCGAAAGCCGCGCACTAGCCATCTGAGCAACGACTGGCTTTCAACCTCTGCTTGTTCGATCGTTCTACATAGCTTCTGCCAGTTGAAGGTGGTCATTTAAACTTCATGCAGGTGACGGGGAAAGATTCTGCAAGGGAGTTTTAGTTGGCGGGTATTTTTCTTTCTTTACGCCTTTTGTAAGCAGTCCTTTTATTTTGCTCGGGGAAGCAAGGTCTTTGAAGTTGCTCCGAGTCAACTTTTTTTCCTTTTAGCTTTGTTTCTCCATTAAGTGAATGCATGGAAACAAATGCTCAAAGTGCTAAAAGACCCGAGCAAGACCAGAAACAATCTTGCCCTTAATCATGTTAAAAAAGAAAAAAAAAACAACAGCTCAAATGAGTGTCAGTTTACCCTGAAAAGCCGAAAATAGTATTTCCGAGAATGTTTTTTTTTTTTTTCATATTTTTCAGGGAAGGGGGATGGGTAAAAAGCTATAAACTGTTGTAAATCTCTCAAGAATATTATCATTGGCCAAAAACGTCTTGATGAGTGATTTTACTCTTTTTGATTACATTTTTCCTCAGGATTGCATTTAATCTCTAGATGCACCCAGATATTGCATCGATAAGCGTCGTGCAGTAAGTGTCCCGCTAAGCCTATGCAAGGGTCAACTATGTATCTACAACAATCCAGTGAACAATAGCTTTAGTATTATTTCAAAAGTTAAGGTAATCGCAACCGTTTTATGTTTTCTTGAACAGTAGATTTAGGGGGAAACTTTGTGATTGTTGTGATCGCGTTAATTGCGTTCGATCGAAGCGAGACGCTTACTAATCGTGACGATTTGAGACTTTTCGTGTGACTGACTACTCGCCTCCATTTGATTTAATTGGCTAATCCTGCGCACTCCAGCGGTCCTTGCTAGACTTGCTAGTATATTCCCATCCGAACCCCGAGTACTGACCGCTCCAATTTTTTTTTTTTTACTACGGCGCGACGAAACGTTGGATTTCAATGCAAGTTTTCGCTTACTAACCGTGTCAAATTAAAGAGAAGGAAAAATATCGGTGGTGGAATAAAAGGCCTGGGTATTTTTCAAAAAGGCAAGTATTCACATGATTTTGCTGACAACACTTTGCTGGTTTGCTGTTTTTCGAGTCAAAGGTTTTCTCGAACTGTTGACATGCCGTTGAACTTAAAACAACTCACACTGCAGAGCAGTCCTTTGAGCTCAGTTTTTCGGTTGCCATCCGTTGTTTAATTTTCTACGGAGTTCTATCTTATAATCGTTGCCTGACTGCGTGACGACCATCATGAAACTGTGACGTTGTTTTGTTTCGTTTTAATGCATGTACACTTTTTGTCAAAAGGTCATTGCATTGCTGAGAAGGTTTTTACGAAGTAAACATCAAATTTGGAGCTTAGCGAGTCTTCGCTGTTTCTGGAAGTCGACGTATATTCGTCACGCAAATTCCAATTTCAACTGCCGGAAATTCTATAAATTTCGACAACAAGAGATCAAGGATCTTTCCCCCGGGGGGGGGGGGGGGGGGGGGTGGGGGTACTCCCGACAATTTAGGATTGGTGTGTGCTGCCAAGGTTCTCTAACCCTGACCCTATTAAAGGGTAGAAAATCAAAAAAATGGCCACCCTATTTAAGGGAGTGAGGAGCGCACGTACGGCAATACAAGATATAACGTCCCTTTAAAATCGCTGTGTTAAACTTGAAAACGTGTATTCAGGCGTGTAGTACAGTTTTAATAGGCCATATATTTTTCGTTTTGCGGGTTGGGGTTCATACTGCAATTTAGTGACCCTATCTAAGGAATATCTAAGGATCACAATAACAAAAATACCAAAAAGGACATCCTTTTTAAGGAATGAGCACCTCAAAACCCCTACCCTATCGGCCAGCACATACCTATATAGCGTATGTCACGTTAGAACTTTGCGGGACTCGCTTGAACTTTGTACCGGCTCGGCACGACATTCGAAATTTATCCTGACATGGTGTTCAGAAGTGGGAGTTAAAACATGGACAGCTTTCACAAACCTAGTGCGTTGAGTTTCGACGGAAACACGTCAGAAAATTTAAGAAGATTTAAGCAGCAATATCAGATATACTTAATAGCTTCGGGCAGCGAAAAGAAAGATGATTTGATCAAAATAGCTATATTGCTAAACTTTGCTGGCGAGGACGCCATTGAAGTTTTCAACATATTCCAGTTTTCCGAAGGCGATGAAAACAATAAGATAACATTAGCTGAAATATGGGCTGCCGTGTTGATTAGCCCATTGATTATTCATAGAAAATCATGCGAGATCCTTCTCTCAAAAAATATTCTTAAAATCGTCTTTTCCATGATGTGAAAACCCCAAAAAAATATTTATTATCACATCTATCCTTGCTTGCTATAGAATACCAATAAAATAATTCGCATTTGGACATTTTTGTTTTAGCCTCGTTTTCATGTTGGAGAGAGATTTTTAAGATTTTAAATGCCAAAAAAAAAAAAAGACCCTTGCAGCTATGCACTAGTGATGGCTATCATAGTTTCTTTTTCCATATCCTGGTGCATTCTTCAACATGATGCGACTGCCAACCTGTCCATGAAACTGGCAGGTATTTATCAAGCCCATGGACTACTTAACAATTAGACCCTTCGCCCGCAAGGGCTACGGGTCAATAGCCCGTGAGGCGAAGCCGAAAGGGCTATTGCCCCGTAGCCCTTGAGGGCGAAGGGTCTAATTGTTTTAGTATCACCCAACTAGTCGGACAGAAAATGCAATAATAATATATTTGTTTGGGAATAAAACGAAAGAAAGAGTCACGCTTTCCGCTACTCGAGGACTATTACTAATAGTCCTCTAGTAGGTAACCAATTAAAATGCAGGATTTGCATTAGTCCACTAGTTGGGTGATACTAATTGGAGTTAGTGCAGGGTACGAGTTCAGGTCGTTACGTTCCTGCATTTAAATATCTACCACTTGAAAATAAGAATCCACTTAAAAACACATATCCGTAAAAATAGCTAAAGGTTTGTCCACAGAAAAAATAACTTCTTCCACCAAATTTGAGCTACTCGTTCCTCCCATCAATGTCAAAATGTTTTGTGACCTTTTTTGTTGAGCTGCAAGATGCCTTGGTAAAAGACGTGAAAGTCCTTGACGCGTTGAATCATCATTGTTTTTCAACCTCACAATTCGGCTACCCGGTCGCCATGCAAGTCGATGCAATTTTTAAGTTTTTCGTGAGAAAAATATTTCGCTCATCCTCTTATCACTCAAAATTCACCTTCCGAAGTATCTAGTTCTTGATCCTTTATGGCATTTTAGCGAATGCAACGCGAATATATTACTGAGACAAACTTTGCAGAAGGCAAAGTTGTTTTGCTGAAGTGAAAAAACGAACGTGAACGTGAACGTGAACGCGGTGCGTTCAGCCAATCGTGAGCGGGTAATTTTGCTCTCTTCACAAGCAAAATTAAGAGAAAAATGCCTTCTTCATTGAGCAATCAGCATTCAGTAATTTTTCCCTCTATTTTGTTGCACGACTCGGGCAATTTCAGCAACTTCTGAAGCACGCGTGATATTAATCCTTAATTTTACTCGGCCCCATGCGCTTACCTATACTAATTCAATTAAATTTCCCTTAAGAGTTCAAATTGACGTTCCATGACTGGCCAAGCAAACTCACCCCCCGAATAGATTAATTTGATAAAGAAATGAAAACAAAATTAAATGGTCTTTCACTTACCCCACAAATGACAAATAGAAAATATTATGACTGCAAGACGCTGGATGGTTTCCATTCTTGACTGTGTATATGTACTTCAGTAAGTATTTAAGTCCCCGAACATTTTAACTTATCAGAAGGGATCTGAAAAGGAATGAGAATACCATAGTATGTGGAAATTCTACCTAATGTAGCAAACGTTTCAACTCAAAAGCGGAAAGAGTTTTAATATGTAAGTAAGTGGGTGAATGAGTGAGTGAGTGAGTGAGTGAGTAAAACAGTAAACAGTAAATCTTTATTGCGCCTTACTCTCCAAAGGGAGGTATCTGTCTCGTTACAATAAAGGTGATGATATCTACTAGAATAACTAATTAACTAAAAGATCATACAATTACTTGTAATACAATTGGTATAAAATTATTATTTTTAATTATTTTGCATTTAGGATGTCTTTTCTCTTCTGAAACATCAAATACCGTAAAGTTCCGATAGTAACGACCCCCCGAAAGTAGCAACCCCCCGAAATTAACGTCAACTTTTTGTGGCTGCTAGTAAATCCCGAAAGTAGCGATCCCCCGAAAGTAGCGACCCCCCCGAAAGAAGCGACCCCTCCCGAAAGTAGTGATCACCGCCCCCCCCCCCCCCCCACTCCCAAAAGTAGCGAGACCAAGTCTTTTTAAATTGTATTCCGTATACCTTTAATTTGTCAATCAACAGTCAAAATTATAATGTACAATACCGTAATACGTTCACAATAAGGCACTTTAATTTGCAACAAGGGGAACAGTTCACTGATGTAGTGATGTAAGCACGTAAACCGGTATAATTTCGTATTAACAACAGGAGCGTTTCTTCAAATTTATATTAAAAACTCTGTGTAGTTTTCGTCGATTATCATTAACATGAACGTCTTTGTTCCAATTAAATGACACTGAGATACAAAATTAAACGTAGCGGTGCATCATGCAGTACAATCGAAGCAGTTTAGCTTTCCTCATCTGAGTCACTGAAGAACTCGATCTCCTCTATATCAGCTGATAGGATTTAGAAGTCTAAGAAAAGAACTGAGAGACAAACTAATACAAGTCGTCCCGACCACTGACAATACAATCTAGGAAGATATCCGGAACCCACCCATGTCGCAGTTAAAACATGAAACTGGATAGACGAATTTTGTCTCCTTTGTTTATTGGTGTTGATATTGATTTACGGTATTTTATTACAGTATTGCTGTCGGTACATGTACGTATTTATCATTGTTACCTTCTTTTTATGAAACACAATCTATACATGTGGAATGCAAACAAAATGTTGTTCTTTTTTCATTTTATGTTCGTTTAAATTTGGGGAAAAAAAAACTCACTCCAGCGCTATTTGTAAACGATTTCTGTTCCCCGAAAGTAACGACCCCCTGAAAGTAACGACCCCCCTAAAGTTACGACCCCCAAAGGCTGCTAATTCCGAAAGTAACGAGGGTCGCTACTATCGGAACTCTACGGTAAGTGTATTTACCTACTATCTTTGAAGTGGTTTCGTTTTCTAGGGTAAGTAAATACCGCATCTTATCCTCATCATTAAGGTTTTTGAAAACAACATCGTGTGTTGAAAGGAGAGAATGGAGCTCATTTCTAATGTTATCGTACCCTGGGCAATACATCAAGAAGTGCCGCTCGTCTTCTATATAGCCTCTATTGCAGACTAGACACGTTCTTCCATCTACTGGGATTTGTGCACCTCTATTTTCGTATTTCCCAGTCTGTATTCGCAAGCTTTGAGCCCCCAGACGCAATTTTGTCATACTTATTCTATGTGCTGGGTTTCTGATAGTTTTGAGATAGTCTTCCAATTGGTAGTCGAATTTGACTTCTTTGTGTGTAAATTTCACTCTAGAGCCTTCGGAAGTGTTGTTGCGAGCCTTCATCCAATTTCGAATGTAGTCCTTTTTAAGCTGCTTCTTTATGGAGGAACGAGCATTCTTGATGTGTAGTTGGCTTGATGTATTGCTTGTAGGGTGCATTCGTATAGTTCGTCATTATTTTAATACATCAAAAAATTGGCTGTGACGTTTTGCGTGATGAAATGCTTCCTTTAATAGAGGATTGACTGTTTTATGCTGTAATCTAAGCGAGTAACTAAATATTGAAGCTTTTATGTCTATACTTAAAGGGTACAGTCCAAGTTCTGCCCTACAGGCAATGTTCTCTGTGTACCATGCGGTATTTAGTGTTTGTTTACAGAACTTGATATGGACTTGTTCAATAGCGCTTTTGTCAAAATGGGTCTTATATGATAATAGCTCCGGTCCCCATATTTCGCATCCATATAGAAGTATAGGTTTGACAAGGGCATCAAAAAGCTTATTCTTAATTGTAATTGTGGTCGTATCCGAATTGGAGAACAATCGTTTCACTGTCGCAAGAACTTTATAAGCTTTTTTGCTAAGGATGTCTCTTGCGTAGGTATAGCGACCAGATGAGGTCATTTCTATCCCCAAATAGGTTCGTTTGTCGACGATCGGTAATGTTTCTGAACCATATTGGAGATTTTCATTGTTTTTGGTTTGATCATTTTCACTAAAGATGGTGATATTTGATTTTGACCTTGAGCTTCCATTCCTTTCGTGCTTTTTAATAACGTTAATCGATTTCTGTAGACCTTCTGGAGAGGGACTTCAAACTAAAAAATCGTCAGCATACATGAGGCAATTTAGAGAATGGCTTCCAATCGTTACTGCTGGACAATGGTTGTCCCTAAAGTATTGCGGTAAGTCATTCATAAACAATGAAAATAAAACTGGACTTAAGCCATCACCTTGCCTTATTCCTTTGTTGCATGTGATAGAGCTTTCATCAGTTTTGACGCAACTTTTTAATCGACGAGTACATGGATTTAATGACTTTAAAGAATTTGCCTTTAACTCCATCCATGGATACTGGTAGAGTTTAAAGATCAGCCCGGACTGCCACACGCTATCAAACTCTTTTTACTGGGTTGCCAGTATGGTAAACCCAGTCGGGGTCTGCGTTTAGTTTGTTTGTTTTCTTTTTTTTTCTTTTTTTCTTTTTTTTTTCCGTGTCGGTAAAAGTCTTGCCTGTCACTCCCCTGCTAAGTGGTGTCTTTGTGCATAGAGCCTTCTGTGCGTATTTTCTTAGGATCGAGAGGGTAGTGGGAAATGCGTAGATTTCTCTGGTGGACACAGCAGAAGGATTAACTTAACCGGTAATGGCGTCGAAATTCATGTAACGCGAATGGCGTTTTAGTGGATCTTTGAACAAACTGTACCCTTATGAAGCTCAATAATGGCAAGTCAATTGGATATACAGGCAGTGGAATCTTAAAAGCGACGAGTAATGGACTTCGACAACAGTCTATCGCCCGTCGAGCCGAAATCAAAGTGAGCTGTATTTCAAATATTTTACCAAGTGTGCTGTTATGTAGAACACTGAAACCAAGTGGAAAATTCTCTGGTAACTTATGGATTCAACAAAGACAGAGAACAAATCGAACACCTTACGTGGATCTGTGATCAACTCTGCACAGTCTTCAGTAAAAACATAATTGGAAATGTGACAGCCAAGAATTATTTGAAAGAAAGCTTCTCGTCTATTTTGTGCCTCATTATTCAAGGAAAAGGTTCTTCATGGAAACGATTTGATCCTGAAATTTTGTTTGTTGCAATATTGCGCATATTTGACACGATTGAGTTTCTTCTCTTCACGCATTTATTCACGCACGTAATGAAATAGACGGGGGTTTTGCCTCTCATAGCAAATATGTTGTTTGTTTCAAAACCTTGTTCGCTGGAAAAGGTGGCCTTTATGAATTCATCATGTTTTATTATATGCGAGCTTGACACGATTGAGTTTCCTGTCTTCACGCAAGCAATGAAATGGGAAGAGGTTTTCGCCTCTAAGATCAAATATGTTGTTTGTTTCAATAAATTTTTCGCTGGAAAAGGATTCTGTGGTATTTTCTGCCTTTGTGAATTATAATATCATGTTGTATATTGAATTTTCGAGCTTAAGGTTGAAATGTGATATGGGAGATTTTTTTTAGTATTGCTCTGTAAGCAGGAAGGGTTCACAGGCCTGTTGGAAGCGTGCTTGAGTTTCAACAAAATGAGCCCCAAAATCAGTGAAAAATTGTGACGCAGATGAATAATAAAGTAGCTGCTATTTCCAAAATGATGGAATTACCTGGTGATAAATAACGTCGTACGCGTCTTGGAGAGTAAATTTTGACTTTGCATAAACAAGCGGTCTACCTTAAAGAGTCGGGCGATTGTGATCTTTGTTTTGTCTTCGCTCATTTTATTGTCAAACTTTATAACACTTGACAGAAAAAGAAACTTACAAAAACCCGGTATCTTGCCATCATTTGACACAGATGCTTCACTGTTTGGCGAGTAAACTTGCCGCGGTAAACTTAATCCCGGCGCCCGCTGAATTCCGGCCATGTCGCTTTCGAATTTGCGATTTATTTGAACGTCGCAAAAATCTGCCGAAATGTTTGTCGCTCATCGTAACTTTTTATATTCTATATTCACGGTTCAAAATTAATGTTGTTTTCATGTCGTAAATATTTTATTCTCGATCGACCGTCCCGGAAACTTCCTTCCGCTCTTTCTGAAAACTGTGTATCAATAGTTATTTACTTTTGCATCAATATTTGTTTTGCATAAAGCAAGCTAACAAAATCTGTACCTTGCTGAGTTCGCATTTGTTAGCGTTAATAGTATTTTCGGTCCGATGCTTCTGTTTTATGAGGGGTGTACAATCTCATACCCAGAGTCCTCGGGCTTCTTGGTCAGCGGGTGAGCGCCCGGAGAGACTCTGGGATAATCGACTTGAACTATATTTTTGATTGGCCGCTTGCGTAACAATGGAATTTTCCCACGTTGCTAAAAAGTGATTACTGTTGCTGTTGCAAAAGTACCGTGGGAAAACATTATATCAGTCTCTTTGAGGAGAAATCCGTGGAATAAGGTCTTGTCGAAGCCATTCAGAATTGCGGAAACATCAAATTGTAGTAGAAGAGGACATTTGTGTCGTTTCCACAAACATTTGTCGATCGTGTTGCTTGCACGATGGCATTTTGAACGATGGAATGTACGTTGAGACACTAAAAATACACTTACCGAAAGCGTCAGAAGTTTCATCTTGACTTGCTCTTACAGCAAACCAATGATCATTTCTCCAGTTTCTTTTGTGTGTAAGGCTAAAATTCTTGTTTCTCGAACACTTTCAACCCGCCATTTCTACTGTTTACGGTTTTTCTCTTTTCTGTTTCCGGTTAAACTGAAGCATACGTAATAAGACCGGAACCCACGTTTTGTGGGAAAATGGAGTCGATTATCCCAGAGTCTCTCCGGGCGCTCACCCGCTGACCAAGAACCCCGAGGACTCTGGGTACGAGATCGAGGGGTATATTGTTTTGGTCTCCCATCTTGATACTAACCCCGCCGGGCAGGGCTTAACTTCAGTGAACTTAGTATTACAAAGCTGTCAGATGCTCAGAGGGCACGCTTAAACTTGTGGTGAAAAGAAGTTGTGAGGGAACTTGAAAATTATCAACATGTCAGCCCAGAAGCCAATGTTTCTCGCTTCTCTTTTATTTGTTATTCTTCAGAGACTGGAATGCTGTAGTTCAATACCACACAATTCAGTGCCTTCTGATTTTCTGTAACACGTACCACTGGCAACCCGGTGCATGGTTAACGGAAGCATCTCGTTCATAATCGATGAAGCCAACATAAAGTTTCTTATGTTGTTTTGTATGCTTATTAATGAGTTGCTGTAGGATAAATAAACTGTCTGTTGTTCGGGAACTTGGGCGAAATCCAAACTGTTCTGGATTGGGGATGTTATGTTGTTCGATAAACTTGTTCAGCCTGGATTGTAAGATTGATGTAAATAGTTTTCCTAAACAGCTCGTCAAGGTGATTCCTCTATAATTTGCTGGAGATCGCTTATCATCCTTTCTTTTATATATCGGTTTTATAACACCTATGTTCCAATGAGTTGGGAATGTTCCACGGTCTAGTATATCATTGAACAGTTTTTCCTAATGAAGGCATTAGATAACAGCGTCCGTGTTTAATCATTTCATTAAGGATACAATCCATACCCGAAGCTTTCTTCAACTTGAGTTTTGATATTTGTTCATGGATTTCGTTGGTCGTAATAGGTTGTCCTAAAATGTCGTTATTCGGTGAATTTTCGTTTTCCAAGTCAATATCTTCATTTGAAAAGTCCAAAGTGGTGTGCGGTTCCTGGCTATCATATAATAATTTCTGATAATGACATATCCAATCTTCTGATTAAACAGAGGTTTCCTCTTCGACAGCACCGCTTTTTCTAAGTTGATTAATATACCTCCAGAAATCTTGACTGTGTTTTGGGTGTAAAGCATTAATTTCATTTACTATTTGTTTTTTGTATCTTTTATACATCATTTTTACATGCTTTTTGTACTTCTTTTTAAGAAAAAAGTAATCTTGTCGTAGTGATTGGTGAGAACTGGGGTTAATTTTCTTTACTAATTGTTGCAGTTGTTTCTTTAGTTGTCTGCAGGTCTGATCGTACCATGGTTTCTTTTCTTTGGTAGTTTTAGATGTTTTCCGCGATGTTGCTAGACATGATTTGGCCACCGAATTGATAATTTGGTTAAATTGCGAGATTTCATCGTCTACTGATGCGTGGTGTTCTGAGTTGAAGGAATCAAATAATGTTTTGAATCTGCCTTCCAAAGAAACTTTTTAAAGTTCTTTTGAGTAGGTGCCGCTTTGCATAGTGGTTGTCTAGGTGCATTGTCTTTTACCATGTGAGAGCGGGAGGGAGTTAATTTTAGACTGATAGGACAATGATCTGAGTAGGTTGTCAAGGCTTGAACTTGAAATCCTAATATCGTCTTTATAAGGTCTTCACTTGCTAGTGCGTAATCGACTGTGCTTGCCCCATTAGTTTGATAGCAAGTGTATTTTCCATCGAGATCACCTGTTAGCCTGCCATTCAAAATTCGCAATCTATTTCCTATGCATAATCGTAATATTTCTCTTCCTACTTTGTTGATTGTGTAGTCCGCGTTGTTTCGCTTTGGGCAATCCGTGTCTCGATTGTAGGTATTATGAAGTGTTAAAAAGTCATCCGCATCGTTTTCAATAAAATCGTTTAATGTCCCCGTTCTCGCATTGAAGTCACCAAGTAAAAGAACTTGGCCTTGGGTAGAGTACTTGTGAATTTCTTTTTCTAAGATACTGATGACGTCTTCTCCTGCCTTTCGTTGTGATTGTAGTGGGGGTAGATAAACTGCAGCCAGGAAAATGTCTGCCTGGAGTCCAAGCAATTGCTTATCTAATCGGCACCAAATTATGTTGGGGGAATCACTGTGTATACGAGAAACAAAATTTTGATGATGGTCTCGAATTAATACCAATACCCCTGCTTGGCCTCGTCTGCTTACTGTGTTTTTAACGGTTGAGTACACTGTGTACCCTTGAAAAGTTAATGTCTCGTCTTTTGCCCATGTTTCTTGGAGACAGATAATATCAAATTTGGATAGCTTAGATTTAATTGATTTAATGTTCAATTTGGTATTCGAGATGGTTTGTTTCGTCGGTTTAAGCCTGGTTTTTAGGCCTTGAATATTCCAAGAAATTATATTAAAAACGTTATTTTGATTATTCATCTTGAAGAAATAACAGTAATGATTAGATAAATTAAAGTACGTTAAAAAATAAAGGATAACTGTTGGACTACGTAAAAAATTAATAGAATAATGTCAGTCGAATAAATACGACTAGATTGATTTGCATAAGCTGGTGAAAGTAAGTGACCATTTAAGTAAAGCTTACTGTTGATTTCCGCTTTTATGTTCATCGACCGTTTTGAAGTGTAGCCAGTAGTAAATTCAGCAATTGCTGTGACGGGTCCCTTGATAGGTTCCTAGTTCCACTTGGTCGAGTGTTGAAATGTTTTCCTCTTGGATTATGTGACTGTTGCTTAGATCGTGGCGAAGTGGAAGTGTGTCCATTTTTTCTTGCCCATTGTATTCGTGCGCCAGCCAAAACAGCAAGACCTCGCTTGTTATAATGCTTTCCGTCACGTGTAAAAAGGCTTGCCTCCGTCGCTTTAACATCTATAAATTCCACATCCAGCAATTTCATTTCCTCGTTTAATTGAGCGATCCTGTCGTTCTTGGTATCTCCATTGTTGTTGAATTGTGGTGGGATTTTACAGAAGGTAATTTTGGCATTTGGGAACTTGGAGCGTGATTCTGTAACTAGGATATTCAATTTATCTCTCAGGCTCTCAGTAGGAGATTCTGTGTGGATATGGTTGGTGCCCAGGTGAAAAATGACACGCTTGACAGCTTCGTCTGGTGTGGAATCACTTTGTAGGTACTTGATAGCTGAATCAAACGTTGCGCCGCTAAGTGATCCAATGCTCATGGTCAATCTAGGGCCGCGCGTGTTAGAATCACCAAAAATAATGGTGTCTCCGACGGGCTTTACTTTCTTGAAGGATTTTGTTCTTGATTAGCTTGTTTCCGTTGATCTTGGGAGCTGGTTGGGGGCCTGTCGTTTTCAGGCGGAAGGACAATGGTTTTTCGAGATAGTGATTTCCGGTGTGCGACAACTTCACCATTAAAAATGCTCTCTTGAATAGAATTCAATTCTTTCTCAATATCATCCACTCTTTTTTGAATTAACACGTTTTCTTCCATCACAGATGTGTTCCTTTGCTGTATCGTTTCATCATGATCATTGGCTTGTTCTGCTTTCTCTTCTGCTGTTCGAACGCGGGCAAATAGTTGTGTCATCTCTTGAGTTGTCTTCGCTTTGTACTCTGCGAAATTCTTGAAATGGTTCTGAAGTGAGTGAGTGAACGGTTTTTGAGATGAAAAGTGGAGACGTGACCATTCAGGCGTAAAATCTAACGAAAAGCCTAACGAGAATAGACCTTTTTCACGGTTTCTGACGCCATCTTGGTTAGGGGGCAAACACGGCTTAAATTACAGTGAATGTATAGGATTTTGGCCGAATTTAAACATCTATAACTCCCCTGCCAAAAGGGCAGAAAACAAAAATATATTTAGTAATTTTTTAATAGCATTTACTTCACGAAAAATTGGAACCTTGCACAAGCCACAACGTCTGAAAATTGTACGATAGAAATCTCCTCATGTCGCCCCAAATTTCCCGGGAATTTGCACAATTTTGTTTACAAGGGTTTATGTGAAATTTATAAATTCAATTTACGGTCGTTATGGCTTGATTCTGTTCGTCATACTTAATGAAAAAAATCCCAATCAAAGTCCTTTTTGAGAGGTGTTCTCGCTATCGACAATCGTCTGACCTTTAAGGATTTATAATGGTTCAAAGTCGATAAAATTTCCATAATTTAAGCCATGTTTGCCCCCCCCCCCCCCCGGCCAACCAATATGGCGTCAGAAACCGTGAAAAGGTCAAGAAACCTCAAATATCTTTTGACCTTACGTTACCTACCAACGGCAACTATTCCGAGCTTCATTACCGATGAAAACGGTAGATCCGGAAGTAAAATTTCGATAATGTCCGTTTCATCACGAAAATGCATTGTGTTATCTTCCTCCCCGTAACCAGGTTGAAGTGTTCACATGCACATGGCAAAATTTCCAGCCGGCTTACCGCGATTACAGTTGGAAAAACCGCCCTCTCCTATGAACGCATCCAAGTTTCTATGAAGGATTTAGAGGGGAGGCGAGATCTCGGAAACCGGGCTCATATGAAGAAGCCCTTATGAGTTAGCAAGTATTACCTAAAAGTAAACACTTTGTTTGACGAGGGTAGCACCTAATAGTATTAAACACAAAAGAGGATGAGTGGAGAGAACCCATCCACCAGACATGGACCTCTCCAATGATATTTATTTTTTCGATCTAAATTTAGGCCGTGGTCATGATTTCTGGGCTATTTTAAAGAAGACACTTGATTGGTTATCATTGGCTGGGTGACTACGGACCCGAGACCAAATACTTTCACAGCATGGCTTGGCTTGCATTTTTGTTGAACCGGACAACCAACCGGGGAAGAGCGTTTTTAAGTCTAATTGATAATATCTAGATTTAGCCAAGCCTAAAAGCGGATCTCCCGGGTTATTTATTCTTACTGGCTGTATGGTTAGTGAAAATAAAAAGTTTTCGAACTGTCCGCGTTTTGGTGTTTTGTTTTCTTCCCTTTCTTTTATATAGTAAACTTGTTTTTCCACCGAGACAAAAGAAAACGCTTGCATGATAATAGAGCTCAATTCCCGGAAGATTAGTTGGGTACACCAACATGGCCGCCTTTCCATTGTTTAGGTTCACCAACATGACCGCCGTGACGTCACGTGAAAACACTCGAAAGGAAAATTCACTGCCTAACTAGCAAATTTCACGCGAAAAACCGATATCGCATGAATTACGAAGCGAAGTGAAATTTACTGTGGACTTCAACAGTTAGGCAATGTTTTGTTTGATTTTCTTGAATCGCACGAGTTTTAAAAGAAAACAAGCAAATCCTCAGCAAGCAAACAGAAAAGGAAAAAAGCCATTTCAGAGTCAACTGTCAATAGCTGCAAAAGCCAGTGAATACGAATCACGCTAAAAATAGAAATCACAGGCTTACTAGCTCGTGATGTGACAGATCGTTAGTAAACTTTGTCAGTTCAAGGTCAAAAAAGAGTTTTATTGATGTGCTTTATTCCACTTTATCTCTGAGAACGAGATCATTCAAATTTTGATATACTTCATAAAAACACGCCAGCTTTGCTTGGAACAACAATTGGCAACTTTAAACAAGACCTCCAACAAATTACCTGTACGTGCTTGAAACACAAGCTGGTGATATTTCTCCTTAAGTTTACGAAAACACATCGTGATTACATGTTTGTAACATATGGGCACTGTCGAGGCAAGCCGAAAAAAAAAGGTAGGCAAACGGAGTAAAAACACCCTTTTTTCGCTCTCATTTTAGAGTAAAACAACCAAAAAACAGGACCGCAATGCGTACTCGGGGTCTTATGCTTAGTTTAACTCCATTAGACCCTTACAGAATTTGGTACTGCGGTCTCACTTTTACCATCCGTGATTGTTTGAAAATTTGCCATAACAGTGCAGCACTAAAATGGATTCCTTAAGTATGCTTCAAATTTCAGGACCTGTTCAGAATTTTACAGCTTTGACTCGCTGCTAATCTTTCTCTTACAGCCATTTGCACAGTTAAGACAACTTTTGCTGCACACTACATCTTCTCCATCAGCTATTTAGTAGTAACAGAAGCACTAGAATGGCTAAGAAACAAGCAGGGCACTGTCATACATACATATGACCCTATAAATTATCAAGAGAATGCTGAAATACAACTAGAATTCCATGATGAATCATCAGTAGATGAGGTGTTCAAGGAACAAGTACCCTCAGAGCTTGCTGCAAATCCCCAAACTACTGAAAATCACAGTCCAACAGCAATATAACAATGTATAATCAGCCAACAGAAATATCTGATGATCAATTATGTCAATCAGTTAGATCATTAAATAAAATGCAACACAAAGCTTACAACAAGGTGCTTACATGGATTAGAAATAAAATGAAAAACCTCAACAGCCTGAAGTCATTAAATGTCGAACCAGTTTATTTGTTTATAACTGGAGGTGGTGGTGCTGGGACAAGTCATTTGATTAAAACAATCTACCACGCTTAAAAAACCTATAGACATGCTCCAATGAATCCTGAGAAACCAACAGTCTCACTAGCAGTGTCTACTGGAGTATCAGCATAAGGAACTTCATGGAAGAAAAAAATTCACCACGGGAGGGATGATGATGGTCTGTAATAAGTTAAACACAGAGACAACATGCCATCTTATTTCTTTCAACATGCTATTAAAAGGCGTCAGTAAATCAATTAGTTTCTAGAGTAAACAGAGCACGCCAGGTGGCCAGCTGTGCGGGGATTTTAAAAAATACGCTCGCGAATACACGAGGAGTGTGGGGAGCCATCTTGATGCTTTAACAAAATCCACAATAATCCTGAACTATGATTGAACTGAATGGCATTGCGATTCTAATTCTATGTCACAACGTCAAATGCGGTTTGCGAGTCAAACCAAGTTTTAGATCTTTCCAAACGATCGGAGAAATATCTGATCATACTGGCACTTTCACTAAGGGAAAGTGCGGATCGTATATTCTTTATATGACTGTACTTTCGCGATATAAAACTTTCAAGAAGAAACGTCCTTGCTATTTTTGAGGGGAAATTCGTCAATGAAATTGACAAGTCATAATATTTCAAATGACCTTTGCCCACAGTTAGCACGCGCAAGGTGACGTAAGGCCGATTGTTGATCTTTTGTACAAATTAACTTGTACGGTGCCATAATACACATCAACACTCTCGGGGTCTAAAAAGTTAATATTGTTGACTGACTGCTGAGGTAATATTTTACTCAGGCGGGAAATTTAAATTTCAAAAACACAATGCATTATATTTCGTGTCCATTCACACCACCGGTATGGACGAAGAACATTCTTTGCCGGTGCCATCGGAATTCAGTTGTTTGCGCCTTACACGGGTCACAAGCGCATCCCTCGATGTTCACAAGAATTGGTATGTCCTAACGAAAGAGCTGTGTGGAGGAACGAGACCAGTTGACTTTGTAAGAAATGCCGTATTCCAGGTTTTTCCCGATGAAGTCAAAGTTCTCGCCTCGAGGGAACTTGAGCCCGCCAATTCTGTGCGATGGAACAGACAGCCCAGAAACTTATGTATTGCTTCGTCTTTTGCTCTGTGTGCTGGTCTTTTGAGGCGAAGGGATATTGCCCCTAATGGTCTGATCCGTTCGCCAAATTTCAAGTCGGTGGTATCGGTTATAAATGCTATTTCCCTTGATTTGGAAACATCGAAGGCGCCAATTGATTCTGGCGGGAAAAGCCCGCGCGATCAACCTTCAAGAATCCTCATCGATTCACTCCCGGCGGAGTGGAGCACTCTTCAAGACCAGATTAAAAAGCTTGAGTCCCAAATAGAAGAGAAAAGTCCAGATGATTCAATCTCGCTGTCTGCATCATCTCCAGCATCTACGAAGTCTTGTTGTTCTTCCCCGACTTGTTCGAGTCACTCGTCGCCAACACCGACAACATCATCGCCATCGTCAAGTGCAAGTAGCAGTTCAATTGAAGACATCAAAAGCACGGTGATGGGGTCAACTATTAAAAGAAGGAAAATAGCAAAGTATTGCAGAGATGTGATGGCTTCCCTCAACGACGTTAGTGAGAAGTATCGAGAGTCTTTGTCTTCTGTGTTGGGCAATGCGTTCGTTTTCGGAAATAAAGAGGAAAAAGGGTATGTAAGAGATACAATTTCGGAGGTCGTTGACTTGGTCATGGACGCCCAGAGAACCAAGAAAGGCTTATCTGAGCTTTTATCATCATCAACGTACGACCGTATTGTAAAACCCATGAGAGTTCCAGATTGGGGGCTTTTGTATTTTAAGCTTCAATCGAGGCTCACCGCGCACCGGTGGCTCAGTTGGTTGAGCACCGGGCTGTCACGCGGGAAGTCGTGAGTTCAACTCCGGCCGGACCAACACTCAGGGTCTTTAAATAACTGAGGAGAAAGTGCTGCCTTTGTAATTACATCTGCAAATGGTTAGACTCTCTAGACTTCTCGGATAAGGACGATAAGCCGGAGGTCCCGTCTCACAACCCTTGTTCATTAACTCTGTGGGACGTTAAAGATCCTACACACTATTCGAAAAGAGTAGGGGACAGTGTTCCCGGTGTTGTGGTCTGACCTTTCCAGCATGTGGTCGGCTTGGCAGGATTAGCTTGAAGGGCTTCTGTGTGAATGAGACCACAATGTGTATAACAGCCAGAAGTCAGGCTACTTAGCTGGAGCCTCACTCAAGCACTCAAGAGGCTTTGACACAGCTCGGAAAGAGTGGGGTGAGTACTTTTACTTGACTATTTCTTGAATGAGACAACCTTGTAAATATTTACCAACAAATCTTTGTCTATGTTATACGCGTCACGTATAAGCCAAAAAAAAGGAAATTATAAAAAGTAAATTAAGAAAAAAAAACGTTTTTCACCACTCTTTCTCAATATGGTCTCCCATCCAATTCTAAACCCTGCTCAATAGGGCTTAACTTGGATCATCGAAGTGGCAATGTAGATCTTTTGATAAAGTTCAGCAGTGATGTGGTTGTCATTATAAGTGATCTCAGATTTATACAGACAATAAAATAACAGGTTTTACTCAGCATTTTAATACGTTGGTAGATTTGCCTATAGCAATTAAGCATCAAGGCATATCTTTTGCACATGAAGTAACAGTAGGACAAGGAAGTCCTATAATGATTACTTTTGAAGGAATTTTATTGCCTGTTGGTATCAATCATTCTTGCTTAGAAATCAGATGACATTCCTGTTCTACTCACTGAGATCAGAGCCATCAAGAAGCTTGTCTTCTCAGTTGTGAGGAAAACTCTGACGATTGACAAGATGAATGTGGAATTTGATGCATGTGATGTGCATTTAGCTGCAGTGTTGGTTTGGGCCATCCGTGAGCAACGCCTCATATCCAGTGAAGTTGAGGATATGGAATTTAATATTAAGCTTGATGGTCGTCCTCTTGGAGGTGTGTTCAAAAAATTTTGTTGTCAAAGAATTGTACAGTGGGATTAGTTTTGAGTTACTTGGGATTATTTCCAAAATTGGTGGCTTTGAACTCCACACATTTTAAAAATATTCTTTAATGAATATTTTGTTTCCTTTTGTTTACCATGTGCCTATCACATTAAAGAGTGTTTTTTATCCGCAGCTGGCCTTTGAACATGTTAGTGCCATTACCAAAATTGAAAATGTTTTTAGTCTGTGAGGAAATACTGTCCAAATCAGGCAGGTACAAAAGTTATTCCGTATCAACTCAGATCACTCGACTTAGATCGATGTAAAGACGAATAAGTGCTTGACAAATCACCCTATCCCTAACCTTAACCTTTGATTTAACATGAGCAAATCGTACCACCTTTGTCAATAAAAACCTGTTTTTACATTGATCTGAGCTGAGTGATCCAAGTCGATCTGGTACAACCATTAACACAGCATTAGCAATACTTTAGTAACTGAGATCAAACTCTTCTTTAATAACGTCTCGAAACAACTACAACAACTGCACAGCCAAAATGGCCGTCTACACTTTCTCAACGAACCGCACGTGATTATCGCCCCGAAGTCCTGGGGCGAGGCTAGACTAGTCTCTTAGCAACGTTACACCCTCCCCCCCCCCCCCCCCAATGTCCTCCCCTAAAAGAAAGTCTCCCATCCCGGCAGGGACATGGCGGTCTCTGGTTGAACGTCTCGGCTGGGGGTCCGTCCGGTTCACGGTTGACAGCTGCGGCATTCTCAGTCGGAGAGGGGCCCCCAGGCAGGGCATCTGCGGCGCGAGCCCACGGTAACCCCGACACAGAACGCTCTCCCACATTCAGATCCGTAGGTTGGCCAGCGTCTCTCTCGACGTCATGCAATGTCGGCTGAAGCTGAGGGGGTCTCCGTAGGTACGGTTTAAGATGGTTAAAGTGCACAACCATTCTCGTTTTCCGTCTTCCCCGTGTGGGTGTGACCTCCTCGCACTGTATCCTGTAGGTGGCGTCAGATATGACCCTCACTACTCGCCACGGTCCGGACTATGGGCGATAGAATTTCCGGTGTACCCACCTCGGAACGGCCTTTTCCTCTAACCACACCAGATCACCCACTTGGTACGGCTTTGCGTTTCCCTTGCAGCGCGCGTCATAGACATCTTTCTGGTGACGAAGGTTGACTCGCAGATTTTCCCCTACTCATCCATACACTCCCTTAAGAATTTCTTGCCGTTTCTTGACAAAAGATGGGTAAAAAGATGCTGAAATTCTTCGCTAGTCGATTTCAAAGTAGCCTTCGTCAGTTTCAACTGCACGGTAAGCCGCTCGATTACATCCTCCAAAATTTCCCTCGAGGCCATTTCTTCGTATCACACCGCTGCCACCAGTGTAACAGAGATCAAACTCTTCTTTAATAACGTCTCGAAACAACTACAACAACTGCACAGCCAAAAAGGCCGTCTACACTTTCTCAACGAACCGCACGTGATTATCGCCCCGAAGTCCTGGGGCGAGGCTAGACTAGTCTCTTAGCAACGTCTAGAACGTCTCTACTTTTGCGGCTGCGTAACTTCCATGGTCATGTTTACTTGGCTTGTGTAAAGATAAAACGAAACGGGAACACGTGTCTTTTTGCAGAACAAATTTACATATAAACTAATTTTTGCGGTTGGGTACGAATTTGCTGCAGAGTTTTAAACTTTAAAAATCAAACACATGAAGTTGAACACATTTTTAACAATTTTTATTTTTTAAAAATACAACTTTTGAACAATCACGAATAACATAAACACGAGAGTTACAAAAATCACTGTACTGCTATGAAACGCGAAGAAAAGAAAAATAGAGACTGATTAGTAGCCACAGTTACCGGCTAAAGGTCGCTATACAAAGTACATTCAATCTCCAGTTAATAAAAAGCGTATTCGCATTGGTCATTTCAAGATGTAAACATTCATAAACAGCACGACAGAGCAATTTTAAAACAGAAATAACTTCCTTTGAACAATTACAACTAATTTGCGAAGGAAAGCTCTTCAACATTTTCCCAAAACAGGGAAAACGACTGTAGATTTAATACAAAACGACAACAACACGCCAGAAGCAATAGCCGACACTTGAAAACAATGACTCCCAATTACTAGTACCCAGTCTACACAGATGCTCTCGGAGATCTGTCACGTGTGATCTCGCCCTCAAAGTGACAAAGTGACTGACAATCAAGATCTGCCTCTGACCTAGGGGTGTGTATGCATAAAATGCATAAGACTCCAAAAATCAATTATTTCTTTATGTCCAAAAAGAGTACAGCTGAATGTTGTTTAGTTCCAGTTGAGAATATAAATTCGAGTTTTATTCCTGAACAAAGGAAAAAGCGATTACACCACTTTTTAAAGATACGGATCAACTTGAAATAACGCATGCGTAAAAATAACAAACGGTTTCGTGTCCAAGAAAAGAATTTGTAGAGTAACTTCTTCCACCAAATTTGAGCTATTGCAGTAGCCCATCACCTGGAGCGTGCAACTGACCTATTTTCGTGCAACGGCGTTTTCACACGTAAGGTTACTTTTAGATTGAATTTCCCGCTAATGAGACTCCCACAAGAGCCCGATGACCAATTACAAGAAATTAAGCTGACGTCATAGGGTCACCGAACCGGGACTGCCTTTGTTTTTTGACCTAATTCGCGGGAAGGGCTAGTCTAAGAATAAACCTACTTGCGAAAACGCCGTTTCACAGACGCTGTATGGAAGTTGCACGCTCCAGATGGGCTCCTGGCTATTGGTATACTGTTTTGTCGTTCTCGTTCTCTTTCTCTCTTCTTTCGGTCCTGTCCTTCTGTCATAGATCGTCCAAGCAACATGCAACCTTATCAAAATTTAAAATCTTCTAAAGATATCCCAAAAAAGCAGCTCTAAACAAATCATGAATAAACACTCAGCTTTAAGTTTATATCCCTCCGATGCTTGACTTAAAGAATTGAGTAGCTACCAGTGTGTTCCTGACCACAGTGATGCATGTTAAACGTGAATTTAAACCAGGGAAAAATGCAGGAAAAAAGTATTTTCCAGACCGTTCTCCACCTGAACAAGAAAAGCGTCAGCTAAGAGCTTTAGTTCACGTAGTATCGCCGTGTAGCCGCCTCGAGCCACAGAAAGTGCGCGAAAAATGTTTCGCCGTTAACCAGGCTTGAGCCTGCGATCCAATCGAAAACCAGCACCTGGTCAGGGGTCGGCTTAAAAAAACCAGCTGACATCGATAAGCTCTAAACTTGTGACTGCGATATGGTTACGTGATACTGGTCAGAGGATACCTTGTTTTGACAGGTGTTAATTGACCATAACAAGAATGTCCAGTATCAAAGCTGTACGCTGTAAACTAGCTGGAATGTCAGCTGGAGTATGGCCTCGATATGGTCAGTGATACTGGTCACATTGGCATACATGGACGGGTGGACGGTCGTACGGTCGCACGATGACCAAACCCTAATTTCCTCGCTCAGATGAGTGACCATCTTTTCTTACCCATGGTGTCCCGCGAGCGTGCCTTTGGCGCGCGCCTTTGTTATTGGTTTTTGTAATCGCAACTTTAAAGGGAAAGTACGGTCTGGAAAACGTTTCTCTGAATCGAAAGTTCTTTATCTGTATTGTCATACTTGACCACTCATTTGGACTGAAATGTATTTAAATAGCCAACAATAACGCTTCAAAGATAGGCAAATTTAAATCGAAATCCGCTATCTTTGTTTTTGTGTATGCAAAGGAGGCTATGACGTAGCAATAGTCAAGGATTTCTCCGGATGACTAAATGTACTTGATGTAAAGAAGAAAACACAGTCGAGGAAAGCAATGCCTTATAGACTTGAATCCTAAACTAGAGGTTAAACTGTATTGATAGTGGCTCCACCTCTGAACAGATTTACCTCGTGGTCGTTAAACAGGGATTTATATGTGAGTTATATGCAGGAGTTTTACAAAGCGAAAGAGAGCTTGCAGTGCTATCCCGAGCTCATTGCTGTGTAATAAATGCCTGGAAATCAATGTCAATCTGTCTACCGTGGCTTTCTACGAGATTCCTGTTACAAATTCAAAAGAAATGATCGATTTATATATTTCTATCAAATGGTAAGAGTAAATCGTTTCAGTAGCTTCTATACTGCTAACAAAAGTTAACCACATTTCAAGTTACGTTTATTAGTGCATAAACGGTGAAAGTCGTCTATATATGGCTTGGTTCAGTTTTCTCGCTCCAATCATGATAATGATATTTTGGACTACTTGACTGGGATTTCCGTATGAAAGAAGAAGACTCAGGACGGCAGAATGACGAAAAAATGTCGCGTAAGATTTTGAATGCACAGTCTCGCGCGACATTTTTTCGCCATTCTGCTGTCCTGAGTCTTCCAGCCGTCCTGTTGCGTAAGCTCGCTAATGACAGACCCGAACAGACAATATAGCAGTCAGGTTTTCACGTTTGAGGAATTCATCCACGTTTTATTTGCACCGGTCAACTTTTCTTTAAATTTTAATTTTCCGGTGTAAGCTTCGGTTTTTTTTTTAATTTTTATATGTGTTCTCAAGTCTAGATATGTGTCTAGTTTCATCCCCATCGAAATCGTATACCCCAACAGCGGTAATTGTTGATGTGAAAAAGCCTTGCTACATGTATTGAGCAACATCTGAAAGCTTCGTTGGCTTATTCTAAATTAAACGCTTCCCCTTGTGAAAGCAAACAAATACGTTTGCTGAAGCATCGTAGACGGCTGTCGCTGAAGGAAGAAAGAGAAAAAGGTACGCTTGTCGAATATTTCTTTGTCGCATGTTCAAGGTTTTTGTCTTGTTTCTATTTAGTGACTTGAGTTTCTGTCGCACTTATGGCCTACATGGCCTACTACCTTTTGAACCACAAGACCGTTTGCCATAGTTCATCTTACATTTGAATTTCTCGGAGCAGAAAGGTCACACACGTTGAGAAAGTGATCGCGGAACGAAGAATTTGGTAAGGTCGAACACGTTTAATTGTTGACTATTGCTGCGTCATAACGCGTCATATCCAAGATGGCGCTCTCCAAGTCACAAAAGAGGCAACTTCAAAGTGCTCTTGTCACATTTTAACAGGGAACTGGACAAAACGGCAATTATTTTCGAATTCCTGGGAAAAAGTTTTCGTAATTTAGATTGATTACAAGTGGGCCTGGAATCTTATGCTCTAAAGCCTGGTTTTCACTAGCGACGCAAGCACAGGTGCAAGCACAAGCAAAAGTATAAGTGGCTTATGCTAAGTGAAAAACAAACGTGCACATAAACATCAAAATCAACCACAGCATTAGCCATTTTGTTCAAATGCTCAGACGCGGGGAATCTGGAACGAGTGCTTTAATTGGCCAGACATAACACATTTCCTTTTGCTTATGTTGCGTTTCGTTTTCACACGACGCAAGTGAACGCAAGCGTAAGCACAAGCACAATTTCCCAGACCAGAAAAAAATTGGTGGGTTTATGCGGCCCGCTTCCTGAAACCCTCATTTCAGACCAAAATCTGCGGTTTTCCCAACCCTATTGTAGACCTGACCAAAAAGTTGATACCCTATTTCAGCTGTTACACGGTTGGCGTAATAATTTGAGAAGGGCTTTGTTGACGGTCTTATCGCCTAATAATGACGAAGAAGTTTCTTCCAAAAAACATACCCAATTCAAGACTTGAGTGAACAAACCATACCCTATTTCAAACCCATTGGTCAAAATCGATACCCTATTTCAGATAAAAACGGCTAAAAAACCATATCCTTTGGGGCCGCACTTACCTATATAGCCCATATAAGGCAGTAACCCCCGGGCGGTGACTGAAAACCTCTTGCTATGACAAAAATGCCTGTTCTAAATTTAACCAAAACAACTTTAAGAAATAAAAAAAATTCTTAAGGTTAAGATCAACAATTTGTTGGTTTCCGTTTCGCAACAATACTTTTGTCCATTTCGGGTCAAGTGCAGTTGCAATCGCCTTCCAGGAATATTGTTGATAATTCTGACTTGTCCATTAGAAAGTTTTACGGACGTGCATG
The DNA here is from genome assembly GCF_036669935.1 of Montipora foliosa. Lineage (NCBI taxonomy): Eukaryota > Metazoa > Cnidaria > Anthozoa > Scleractinia > Acroporidae > Montipora > Montipora foliosa. The sequence goes on from NC_090876.1 coordinate 34,200,018, forward strand.
AATAGAACTTATTCTGTTAAATTCTTAGGCGCACTTTTTTTACACAGGAAGAGTTCCATTCAGTAGTGTTAACTACAGTAATTAACACCATTCTCCCACTGCTATATTTGCACAATTATAGCGCGGCACGAAGCAAGTCCGAGCCGGAGACAATTTCTAATCAACTGATTTTTTTCCATCTCTATAAAATATCATTTGACCATACATTATTATACCCTGCGATCAGAGTCTCTTTCGATCTTCCGAGAGACGTCGGGAACAAGAAAGAAGACTCTACCAGCCGCATCGACATTCACTGATTTACCGCTAATCCAAAGAATTGGATGAGTCAGTCCAGTTTCGACATGTCAAACCTGCATTTTTAACAAAAAAATTTCGCATGATCATTCGCCACGCGTCATCAATATATTTTTGAAATTTACAGCAGCGTGGCAATTTTCAACTCTCTAAATTCCACTGGGTATTTTCTATGTCTGTTACAGAAACTTGTCCGCCAGAAACCAATAAATGTTTAGGTAAAACAATGAAAAAGTAATTTAAAAGTATGAACTATCTTGGGTTTCCAAGGAAGTGACTCCTTGGTTGTCATGTGTTTGCCAGAGTTGTTGGAAAATATCCCGACTGTTTGTTTTCGTTTTGTGGTTTTTGTGCTTATACTGGTTACGCTTTAGTGACACCGAATACATTTAAATTTTTAACCCATGCTCAATAGAAATTGCCGAGGCAGCTTGAAAAGATATGTGAACTGAAAGACCAAGAGGTATTTTAATTTTACTTTTAATTTTTGTATACACGCTCACATTTAAACGAGCCTCTAGCTCACCTTGGTGATATGTGTCTAAATAAACTACTGCTACGGCTACTGCTACTGCTACTGCTACTGCTACCGCTACTGTAGTAGTAGTAGTAGTAGTAGTAGTAGTAGTAGTAGCAGCAGCAGCAGCAGCAGCAGCAGTAGCAGTAGCAGTAGCAGTAGCACTACTACTACTACTACTACTACTACTACTACTACTACTACTACTACTACTACTAAACCGTCCAACATGCAATGGCAATCGGCCTTCCGTTTTCCCCGAAGATTAAACTCTCAGCAGAGAAAGGCATTAAGAATTTTCTCTTAATGCATTTGCATGACAAAAACGACTACGATATATGAAGAAAGAGTTTCCATGTATTTCTAACAGTGGCTAATTGAATCACCCTATTTTGTGGGGATCATACTTTCGCGCAGTTCATCTACCAAAAAGATATTAATCCCAAACATCCCGAACATGGAAATTTCCGTAGTCTTTTACACTTTATGGATGAACCTTAACGCGGAAATTTCCATGTTTCGTTTACATCTTATACACGAAAGAAACGAGAAAATTTCATGTTCTTTTACATTTTATGTGGGACAAGAAAATGGTAATTTCCATGTTTCGTTTACATGTTATGTGTAAAAGGAACGTGGAAATTTCCATCAAGTTCTTTGACGTTTTCAGTAAGTGAAAAAATTTCTATGTTCTTTTGCAAGTTGTATTTGAAAGGAACATGGAAACTTCCAAGTTCCTTCGTGTTCTGCCGTAATAATTTACTCACCATTTCCATTTACT
>NC_090876.1:34206612-34214112 GCF_036669935.1 Montipora foliosa
AGTGTCCAAATTTGTAGATACATACACTCGACAAAGATCTGGCCATCTCATTGATGGCTACAAAGAACATGAAATATGCGTCTCTGGTCACCAAGCCTTTCTTATAGTCGACAACGTTTTTCCGACATTGTCAAAAATACTATGGTTCTCAGTCCACGGATATAGAAATGGTGAAATTGTTAAAGGTACTGTCTGTAGCCAGTGAAGCAGAGGAGACACGTGTGTGCATGGCACTTGTCTGGAAGTCGGAGCAGAAGCGATTTTTAGTCGGCCTACATCTCTCTGGAGCAAGTAAACGGAGAATTGGTTGTTAAAGAAAATACAAATATAAACTGTTTATTTTCATTAAATTGAGACCGAGCGGATGCACTTGTGCCGTTAACCTCAAGCGTCTAGCAGTCTCCCAACTGCACTCTGGGAAGAAACTGAAAGATGGCCCTTGTAACCAGTTTCGTGCAGTCACGTGCAAACTACCTCCTGTTTCTGAAATGCTGCCCGGGTATTTAAAGTTGTCCAAATATTAGATGGGTGGAAGATTCCATTTTGGAAACAAAAAGTTTTTTAATTCATTAAAATAAACGCAGTGACGCAGCCATATTCTATGCAACTTCGCTGTAGACTAACACAGGAATATAGGAGACTTTGAAACTTGGTGCTTGGCGACGGACGAGAGGACAAGGCCAGGATTCGAACCTGTCACTTTCAGTCCGTAATACTGGACGGATGCCAGTGTAGTCATCGAGTGGCAAGAACGCGTGGGGAGTTGGGCCGTTTATGTAGGTCCTTGTGGACAATGCTTCCCGCTGGTATGCGGGCTCTACAAAGGCATGCGCCTACAGTTTTTCAAATGCAACTATAGATGTTTGAAGGTTTACACATTGTCCTTTCCCACAGGCGCTTTTCATTTTGATATAGCAGGTGAGAACGTTTATCCAATCGACTAGCCACGTTGTGCAGAGGATGAAAAAAAGAACAACACACATGTAGCAGAATTGTGTTTCAAGTCAAATTCCAAAGGAAATGTTCATTTTCAAAGAGTTACGACATAGAGTTAGTTAAATTCAGCCTTTTGAAAGCCAGCCATTTTAAAAAGAGTGCATGGACTAAATTCCATTTTGGCCTTTCAAGATCTTATTTCCAGGGTTCAGGTAGTTTTAACTGTAACTCCACACCATAACTCTATAGGAAAGAACTCTAAGAGCAGCCATCCCAATTTCGTCTACTCCTGTGTTTGTTGGCCGAAACATCACACATGGACGCTTCATGTTCTGTGCTCCAGTTCTTCGTTCACCCTTTATTGTCGTTTTGGATGCCACGAGGAAGAATTTTATGTTCTCCTCATCTGGAAAACACCACTCTATGTTTCAAGGAAAACCAATGCTGACGGTTTCAGCTTGTATTGTTTGTTTCCCTCAATCTTAGCGAAGTAAAAGTATATAAATAAGTGTTATAATTATCCAACTTTATGATCCATCTGTAGTAGTTATTGTACAGAAAACGCACGATATTTGCATGGCGAAAAACCTGTTTGACTAGTTGAGGTGCTGACGATGCCCCGGTGCATGTCATACACAAATCTGTCACACGTTCTCGGTCGTTTGCAATTCACTTTGCTAAGAATTTAGTTAAAAACAAAAAAGTGGGATAATTAATGGCTTATTAGATGTTTTGGTGTGTAGTATCGCTGAATATTTCTACAGCACAACTTGTGAAGATACTCAGCGATACTACACACCAAGACATCTAATAAGATATATGTATACTGCCTCGCAACATAAAGTGTATTTAACTTGTCTTTTTATTGCCTACACAGGACCTAAATTTAGTAAACGTCATTATACAGTCGCAAGATTCCTGCCTGTTATACTCAATCAACTTTTTCACATCCTGGTTGTCACTGAAAATGAAGACTTGTCACTAAACGTCGTCAGGTATGTGACAAAAGGGATCTTACGCATGGATGACGACGCCAACGAGAACGTTGTCTAAAAATATAACTTCCCGTTACTGCAATAATTTCGTGATAACTCCAAGTCGTTCGGAATGGAAAGTGTTTATCAACATTGCGGGAATAAAATTGGCATGAACGGTGTTGTTTGTGAACAAAAATCAAAAATACTTCGTCAGGTTCTCACGTTCTCACGTTCTCTACACGACCTTAAAATTGGTGAATTCGCGTCGTTGTCAGGACGAGGATGGCAAAGAAATCTACCAAAATGCAAAACGCACGTGCAGGACGTGTAGAGCATTTGTCTTTGTACATTAAATCCATTGTTTTGTGGCGTTTTCGTAGCCGTTGTCCTCGTCATATCGTAAGGTCCCTAAAATCGCTGGCTGGGACGAATTGGTTTCACGCATTTAGGAAATAGCAAACCGAATAGCTAGTCCGTCGGGGAAGTTCAAGAAATGTCTTGTACGGAAGGGCAACATCATGATTTTGTTCTCACTTAAATATGTTCGTGCCAAAATCCTTTCACACTTGAATTTTTCGTGGAGTGGATTTAGAGCTACCTTAAATTTCAATAATTTTGATACTAGATTACTGATTACATTTCAGTAATAAAAAATGGGGGTCACCGAGTTCATTTTTGAGATATAAGCAGCTAAAGCCACAATATGGGTTTTTTTGTGCAGGGCTTTCCTGTTGCCACGGTAACTTTTTACGTTACAAAATGACTGAATCTTTTTTTCAGCAATAATTGGTGTTTGATATGGTACCAAAGCATTGCTGTTAAGTGAAAAAGTGTTGTTATAGTGTCAATCCATGTAACAAGAACGTTTCTTTCAAGTTTTGAAACTGCTTTGGGCCACCTTTACTCTGTTCGCGCTTGCTCAATGTTGGACATTTGTAAGGTCGCAATACTTTTTGCCTGTGTGGTAGAGATGTGCAGAAACGATTGGCGCGAACGTCTTTAAACAGCATCGCATATAGGGTGTCATGAAAATGGCATGAATTTCAATTTCGCATCGTGTACTTCGTATTTGTTGCATCGCTGTGACCAAACATAAAAAATGAACCGTTTTACACCGTCCATTTATTTCTTGCCGCATGCCTCTTTTGTAGTAGTAGCTGTAGTATAAACAGGGACGTTTTATTTGGGTTCAACGTGTTCCCTAGCGATGTGTCACGAACTATATTTCTCCTGTCACTTGATAAAGAGTTGCACGAAATTACATTTTTTTTGTCTGGTTTGAAAGGGTCTTTATTCGTATCGCTGCCCTGATGCATAAAGCCAACTGGTGGGAAGCCCTGAAGTCTTGCGTGAAGGTTTGTTAATTTTAATGTTTTTTGAAGTTCAAAAATGAAATCATATTTATGTAATATTTGATCTTTTCCTGGGAGGTGGGTGATGGAATAGAAGTCATTAGATGTGATTTTTAGACTCCAAATGTATGATTCAAAGTAGCGCATCTTGTTGTCAGTGTCTATCCTTTTCGTTATCATATATGTACTGTCATCATTTCCACCGTCGTCGTCATCATCATCATCATCATCATCATCGTCATAATTATCATCATCATTAACCCCTCATTTTCTTCCTCATTTTCTTCCTCATTGTTAAAAGTGGTGATCGCCGAACCCCTTATTATTTTTATATTTTCAGTACATGTATGTCACTGAGCTGACCGTAGATAACACGAAAACGATTCATGAGCAGCTGTCCAAATACCTGATGTCAAACTTGAAGCCTGGGGCTGATCCAGCGCTTGCCAACGACCTCACGAAGGTAGTGTGGCGCTTGATTAGCTTCGAAACTCTCTTTACAAACCTCATTGAAAGGTGGTGAGAGAAGAGGCAGTATCAAAAGATACACACAATCCTGGAACGAAATAAGTCGTGTAATGTGAATCAGAATAGGTTTTGATAGTAAAATACACGAAAGAAAGATATTTTGAACGTAAAGATACATGTAAGATTATTATGGCAGTGTAGAGAGGAAAGGAAGCCGGAAACGAAAAAAAAAAAAAAAACAAACAAAACAAAACAAAACAAAACAAAGCAAAAGAAAAACAAAAATCCACGCCTCAACGGTAATTCAACCGTAGACCGAGCGCTTGCGTAGCATTGATCCACCATCTTTGACGAGACAGATTTTTCCAAAATCGTGATTGCGAGTCCAGGAAAAGTCAAGCCGTGTATTTTCGACCAACATTAGGTATTTTGATGAAAAGGGGAATTGCAGAGAACGCTGCTGGTTTGAGCTACTATTTTTTTCTGGTAGTGATTTGGCTGGAGTTATTCTTTAGAGAGGTTTCCGTTTTCTTTTTTCTTTTTTTTTGGCCGACAAATTAAGAGCAATTCAGCGGTTTGGTGATTGAAAAAGGTAACTTCTACTTCATTGTTTTACTTTGTAGCTTTCATGGTTTTTCTTCGAGATTATCGTGAAGAGCATGGCACAAACGCTTGTTCAGTCGGACAAACTAAAGGTGAGGTGCACCTCCATGATTTACTCAAAAGGATCACCTGCGGTAAGACAATGTTTTGGATTTATATTGTTATGCAGACCACTGGTTGAGGATTTTTTCACGTAAAATGTCTTCGCAAATCAATGTTTTCAGTTGTACGCTACATACAATGGAAATGAAAGGTGATTCAACCGCTTCATGATCGTTTACGGGCAGAAGTGAAACCTGCAAAATGTTTTGCAGTTATGCACGGTATTTTATCCTAGTGCCCGCACGTAACACGTAACACGTAACACGTAACATTAGCGGTATGTCACCGTTGTTAAATGGCAGTATACAGGATACACATTGTCACTAGACTGCGAACAGTCTCTCGTTTGCTCAAAACTCGTTGGTTCGGAAATGAACGCATACGATGAACTTTCATAATGGCTGAAGCTGCCTTACAACGACAAAACATTTGGAGAATAACTTCTCTCGGAATCTCACTCATGTTGGTCTCGTATCGGTTTGGAAATTCAATGTAACTCATCCACAATTATTTTCACAGTTCCAATCCTTACATTAATTTTGAACATTTTGGATTGCAGCGAATAAAGCGAGAAAGCTGGTTTCCTAATTTGCTATAATCACTGTTTAGAGAATTTCCTGCAAGCTTTAGTTCCACAGATGATCAGCAGACTTAGATCAGCCTCAGATTGCTAAGGTAGGTGCGACAACTAACTTAGGCCCCGTCCACACTTATCCGGATATTTTTAAATCCGCAACTTTTTCTTCCGGAAACACCTTCCGTTGACACGTACCTGGTGAATTTGCTGGCAAATCCGGAACTATTTGAATACGCTCTCTAGAGTGGATATTTTTGCATCCGCTATGAATCCGGAACCACGTAGACGCTAAATCCGGCTAACGGAACAAGATCGAGCCCAGTTCCTTACCGTGAAATCAATTCTCAAGATGGCTGCCCAGGGCAATATTATGTCTTTATTTTCTTCTTTTGGCGCATGCTCTGTTACCTCTGTTTCCTTGAGGAGTCCTGAGTACTAGTGTGAATCCGGATACGTTTCAGATGCGTGTGGACAGGCAAATACGATTTGAATACGCTACGTGTGGATGGGAATATTTTTGAATCCGGAAACAAAATGTTGCGGGTTCAAAAATATCCGGATACGTGTGTACGAGACCTTAATTTGTGATACACTTACCTTGACAGAGGTTTCCTTGCTTTCTTTCTTTAGCGAGAAGAAAAGGAAACCGCTGCGCGGATCTCCTCTCTATGTCGTCAAGACCTGTGGACGAATATTAAACTCTTAACTGGTTTATAACCAGTTTGAATTTTAACGTTTGTCCTACGGCGGAAGAGTTGAAGTGACGTTGCATTGAGTTCACGACGCGCATGTGTGACAGAACATCAAGATCCGTGCAAAGGTTTCCTTCCCTTCTCACTAGAGAAAAAAATCAAGAAAAACCCTGCCAAGCAGAGTATGATACAGTCGGTTCGGTTCCCTTGAAAGTGATTTAAGAGAATTAACAGAATTTTCAAGCTCACAATACAACTTTTTAAAGACATGTTTCGGCATGACTCATGCCATCATCAGTTTAAATCGCAAGTGATATCGCAGATCAAGAACAATGGCAGAAGAAAATTCAACTAGAATTTACAGAAAAAGCTGCTGTTCTGAAATAACCTGCTGTTATTAGTACTTTCTTGCGGGTGTTTTGGTTGTACAACGCTAAGAACTGAGGGCCATCATCACGAACATTGATGGTGTCAGGCCGCCATTTTGGAATCGCAGTAAGGGGAAGACTGGGACGAGTTTAACGTACAAGATGGCGACAAGGGACCTTAGGAGTTGTGACGCACCTTGAGTTTAGATCACATTTGGGGCCAACAAGCAATTTCTTTGAGAAAAAATGCTGCGCCTTACAGCCGAAAAACTATGGTTAATCCCATGTGCAGTACGGCGAACTATCCTGTAAGTAACTAGATAGGTTCGAACCTTTTAAAAGTAAAAATAGAAAAGGAACGGTTCATTGCTGTATGTTCATGTTGTCGTCAAAACCTAAAATTTGGTGATTTCACGTTATTTTATGGACTACGGCAAAAATGCAGCGAAAAGCGTGCGGCACGTGCAGCACGATTATTTTTCCTTTTGAACCAATCACATTCATGCTTTTCATCGTCTTTGCTTAGATTCCCTAACCACTGTAGCAGGACGGGTTAGGAGGTCAAATCCTGCGTTGTAATTGGCGCATTTCGATACACTTTGTCGATTTCAGAGCCCCTCTCGCCGCAAATATGATTGGCTGCAACTAAAAGACCAAGCAGTTTATCGAAACTTATTTGAGCTCCGACTCCTTCTATGTTTGTTTCCTTGTTGGTTTTTCTTTACGTTGATTTATATTAATTGTTATTTTAATGTGCCATTCGTGTGATTTATTTTTCTTCAGTTCGCATTCGATGAGATGCAAAATAAAGTTAAGGAGCTAAATAATGTTATCACACAGAATCCTCCAGACATGAAGAAACTTCAACTTGTTTTACAAGGCAGTGTCAGTTTGCAGGTACACGAGTGTTGCCTCATGTATTCAAAGGGGGGGGGGGGAGGGAGGGGCGGGTGATTTTGTGCTGGAGGGCAGGCGATTGTTCATCGATTTCGAGACGATCTAGACGACTCGATGACAAAACCTTCGGCTAAATTTGTATTTTCGGTGTGTAACCAGGTGATAATGTGAGAGTTTTCGGTTGTGGTTATTTTGGAATGGTGACGAGCTTCATGTCCATTATTAAATGATTTTAATATTGCATTTTAAAATTAATTTTCAAACAAAAAGAGCTGAGACCGTATTGCACCGCTAAAAGCACTGGACATGTACCTTACAGTATAACACACATGCACACTTTTGGATAGTACTAGCCTCAGTCCCCTCTCATATTCACGAATGGTCTTTGATACAGTGACGTATGTGTCCTTTTGAGCATGTTTTGTTTTGTTTTGTTTTGTAATTCCTCGGGTGAATGCTGGTCCGCTGGCGTATGCACTGGGGTTCCTCGACAAATCTGTGGTGGCATCGCATCCACATAAACACATA
>NC_090876.1:34219112-34231612 GCF_036669935.1 Montipora foliosa
CTTTAGTGAGTAAAAGAATTCGATAATATCTGATCCCCTTTCGCTTAACACAGTAATTTTACAGTAAAAGAAAAACACGAACAAAAAAGAGATGCGATTGTGTGATAGAAGGAGGGTTGATTTCTGGAACGGGAACTTTTACGCTTTGGAAATTGAAGGTCAGGACAGGTTGGTGGAAATCGAATGGGAAGGAACAAGAATTTGGCATGCACTGGCCGGGAATCGAACCCGGGCCTCCCGCGTGGCAGGCGAGAATTCTACCACTGAACCACCAGTGCTCGCGCGTAATAGTGCTACCCGACAATACAATTGACAAAACTGGGTGACGGTAGTTCCTGTCATTGCAGAGCACGATAAGGTGAATCTGGTTTTGGCTTAAGTGTCCAAACCGGGCACTTGGAGCTGACAGAAAATGTTTTTATCGTAAGGAAGGAATACTGAGCCAAGTACACAGGATCCGGGAAAGTGCTGAAGGTATATATAGCAAAGATATCATTTACGTCACCTATAATTGTCATTAATGTGCCAACCAAAGCCTGATTGGCTGTCGAAACAAAAAGATCTTTTGTTCCTGAGGTTTGCACATCTGAAAAACAAAACCAATGTTTGTAAACAGATATCTTCCCCGTTGTCACGCCTGGATGTCCGCTTCGTTAAGTCCCTGTACATATTTTTTTTCAGAAATGGCAAAATCAACTGATTTTAACAAACCAAGACCTGAATAATACAGGAAGAACAGTAGTACGGAGTGGCCGACAATCCAACCCGACTGACCAGCCTAAGAGACCAGATATCTGCCATTAGAAAACCAGTTGTAGCTGCAACGTTGTAAATAGCAGGATAGACCTTAGGACGAGAAAATAACATTCAACCAAGACTGTTAAAGGGGACAACTGGATTTGAACTGGTGACCTCTCGATCTGCAATCAAATGCTCTACCACTGAGCTATGTCCGCGGTTGACTATGAAGAACCGATTTCTGACCTTAGTCCAGCCACCATATTTCTGCTAAAGTCAAATAAATGGATAAACTTTACCTTCTCGTTTGGCGATCGGAATCAGTCACGATTTAAAAAGGCTACTAACTTAAGACTGATGTGAGATAAATATTAAAAAGTTTCTCAGATTTTCCAATCATATCTCTTGTTAGAGCGGTTTTCAAACGAGTGTCGTCGTAAAAATCAAAACCAAAGTAATTATTTTGGCCAATCAAAAGGACGGAGACAATCCAGTAAACCAATCAAAACTCGAAGTAATTAAACGTAACCGACACAAAGCGCGGAAAAATGTGAAGCACGAACCATGAGTGGTTTTGGTTTCACTTCTGATTGGTTAAAAAGTAGCGCGAGAACTTTGAACTAATCACTGAGTGAAGTAATGCAAAACCAAAGTAATTCAAAAATTACTTTCGACACTCAATTCAAATCCGCTCTAAGACCAAACGCACTCTTTAATTTAGTTGTACGAACAAACGGGGAAAGATCGTCCGTAGGAAGAAAAAAATAACAGGCATCGCTTAAAGTATTGACTACAAGAACTAAGATTTCTCATACTTTGGAAAGAGCAAACAATGCTGGAAACACGATCCGATGAGTGCACAAGTAACGAGTCGGCAATCCAACGACAGCCTGGAACAAACCCCGTACGATATCCACCATTGCTGCGGCATAGATCTTGACGGGAATGACACTAGTTACAAGCGCAGGAGGATTTTTTTGAAATCTTTATACTCAACAATTTACAAGAACTCTTTCAAAAACAAAACACAGAAAGGAGTTCCAGCGGTTCTACGTGCCGTTGTTGCGATCTCCTGGGACTAGAAACATAAAGAAGCCATTCTGAATTTCAAATTTCTTGTCGTCCGGTTTGAACAAAGTGCGAATCTTTTGAAAGTTTTAATCTTCGGTCAGGTTTAAGCTTTTACCCGACTATAAATCGCTTCACTTTAGTGAGTAAAAGAATTCGATAATATCTGATCCCCTTTCGCTTAACACAGTAATTTTAAAGTAAAAGAAAAACACGAACAAGAAAGAGATGCGATTGTGTGATAGAAGAAGGGTTGATTTCTGGAACAGGAACTTTTACGCTTTGGAAATTTAAGGTAAGGACAGGTTGGTGGGAATCGAATGGGAAGGAACAAGAATTTGGCATGCACTGGCCGGGAATCGAACCCGGGCCTCCCGCGTGGCAGGCGAGAATTCTACCACTGAACCACCAGTGCTCGCGCGAAATAGTGCTACCCGACAATACAATTGACAAAACAGGGTGACGGTAGTTCCTGCCATTGCAGAGCACGATAAGGTGAATCTGGTTTTGGCTTAAGTGTCCAAACCGAGCTCTTGGAGCTGACAGAAAATGTTTTTATCGTAAGGAAGGAATACTGAGCCAAGTACACAGGATCCGGGAAAGTGCTGAAGGTATATATAGCAAAGATATCATTTACGTCACCTATAATTGTCATTAATGTGCCAACCAAAGCCTGATTGGCTGTCGAAACAAAAGGATCTTTTGTTCCTGTGGTTAGCACATCTAAAAAACAAAAGCAATGTTTGTAAACAGATATCTTTACCGTTGTCACGCCTGGATGTCCGCTTCATTAAGTTCCTGTACATATTTTTTTTCAGAAATGGCAAAATCAACTGATTTTAACAAACCAAGACCTGCTGACGCCTTACCACAGAATAATACAGGAAAAACAGTAGTACGGAGTGGCCGACAATCCAACCCCACTGACCAGCGTGAGAGACCAGATTTCTGCAATTAGAAAACCAGTTGTAGCTGCAACGTTGTAAATAGCAGGATAGAGCTTAAGACGCGAAAATAACATTCAACCAAGACTGTTAAAGGGGACAACCGGATTTGAACCGGTGACCTCTCGATCTGCAGTCGAATGCTCTACCACTGAGCTATGTCCCCGGTTGACTATGAAGAACCGATTTCTGACCTTAGTCCAGCCACCATATCTCTGCTAAAGTCAAATAAATGGATAAACTTTACCTTCTCGTTTGGCGATCGGAATCAGTCACGATTTAAAAAGGCTACTAACTTAAGACTGATGTGAGATAAATATTAAAAAGTTTCTCAGATTTTCCAATCATATCTCTTGTTAGAGCGGTTTTCAAACGAGTGTCGTCGTAAAAATCAAAACCAAAGTAATTACTTTGGCCAATCAAAAGGACAGAGACAATCCACGAAACCAATCAAAACTCGAAGTAATTACACGCAACCGACACAAGGCGCGAGAAAATGTGAAGCACGAGCCATGAGTGGTTTTGGTTTCACTTCTGATTGGTTAAAAAGTGGCGCGAGAACTTTGAACTAATCACTGAGTGAAGTAATGCAAAACCAAAGTAATTCAAAAATTACTTTCGACACTCAATTCAAATCCGCTCTAAGACCAAACGCACTCTTTAATTTAGTTGTACGAACAAACGGGAAAAGATCGTCCGTAGGAAGAAAAAAATAACAGGCATCGCTTAAAGTATTGACTACAAAAACTGTGATTTCTCATACTTTGGAGAGAGCAAACAATGCTGGAAACACGATCCGATGAGTGCACAAGTAACGAGTCGGCCATCTAACGACAGCCTAAACAAACCCCGTACAATATCCACCGGGGGGAATACAACCCGGGCCTCCCGCGTGGCAGGCGAGAATTCTACCACTGAACCACTAGTGCTCGCGCGAAATATTGATACCCGGCAATACAATTGGTAAAACTGTGTGACGGTAGTTCGTGTCATTGCAGAGCACGATAAGGTGAATCTGGTTTTGGCTTAAGTGTCCAAACCGAGCTCTTGGAGCTGACAGAAAATGTTTTTATCGTAAGGAAGGAATACTGAGCCAAGTACACAGGATCCGGGAAAGTGCTGAAGGTATATATAGCAAAGATATCATTTACGTCACCTATAATTGTCATTAATGTGCCAACCAAAGCCTGATTGGCTGTCGAAACAAAAGGATCTTTTGTTCCTGTGGTTAGCACATCTAAAAAACAAAAGCAATGTTTGTAAACAGATATCTTCCTCGTTGTCACGCCTAGATGTTCGCTTCGTTAAGTTCCTGTACATATTTTTTTTCAGAAATGGCAAAATCAACTGATTTTAACAAACCAAGACCTGCTGAGGCCTTACCACAGAATAATACAGGAAAAACAGTAGTACGGAGTGGCCGACAATCCAACCCGACTGACCAGCGTGAGAGACCAGATTTCTGCCATTAGAAAACCAGTTGTAGCTGCAACGTTGTAAATAGCAGGATAGACCTTAGGACGCAAAAATAACATTCAACCAAGACTGTTAAAGGGGACACCGGATTTGAACCGGTGACCTCTCGATCTGCAGTCGAAAGCTCTACCACTGTCCCGGTTGACTATGAAGAACCGATTTCTGACATTAGTCCAGCCACCATATCTCTGCTAAAGTCAAATAAATGGATAAACTTTACCTTCTCGTTTGGTGATCGGAATCAGTCATGATTTAAAAAGGCTACTAACTTAAGACCGATGTGAGATAAATATTAAAAAGGTTTCTCAGATTTTCCAATCATATCTCTTGTTAGAGCGGTTTTTAAATGAGTGTCGTCGTAAAAGCAAAACCAAAGTAATTACTTTGGTCAGTCAAAAGGACGGAGACAATCCAGTAAACCAATCAAAACTCGAAGTAATTACACGTAACTGACACAAGGTGCGGGAAAATGTGAGGCACGAGCCACGAGTGGTTTTGGTTTCACTTCTGATTGGTTAAAAAGGTGCGCGAGAACTTTGAACTAATAACTGAGTGAAGTAATGCAAAACCAAAGTAATTCAAAAAATACTTTCGACACTCAATTCAAATCCGCTCTAAGACCAAACGCACTCTTTAATTTAGTTGTACGAACAAACGGGAAAAGATCGTCCGTAGGAAGAAAAAAATAACAGGCATCGCTTAAAGTATTGACTACAAAAACTGTGATTTCTCATACTTTGGAGAGAGCAAACTATGCTGGAAACACGATCCGATGAGTGCACAAGTAACGAGTCGGCCATCTAACGACAGCCTGGAACAAACCCCGTACAATATCCACCGGGGGGAATACAACCCGGGCCTCCCGCGTGGCAGGCGAGAATTCTACCACTGAACCACTAGTGCTCGCGCGAAATATTGATACCCGGCAATACAATTGACAAAACTGGGTGACGGTAGTTCCTGTCATTGCAGAGCACGATAAGGTGAATCTGGTTTTGGCTTAAGTGTCCAAACCGAGCTCTTGGAGCTGACAGAAAATGTTTTTATCGTAAGGAAGGAATACTGAGCCAAGTACACAGGATCCGGGAAAGTGCTGAAGGTATATATAGCAAAGATATCATTTACGTCACCTATAATTGTCATTAATGTGCCAACCAAAGCCTGATTGGCTGTCGAAACAAAAGGATCTTTTGTTCCTGTGGTTACACATCTAAAAAACAAAAGCAATGTTTGTAAACAGATATCTTTCCCGTTGTCACGCCTGGATGTCCGCTTCATTAAGTTCCTGTACATATTTTTTTTCAGAAATGGCAAAATCAACTGATTTTAACAAACCAAGACCTGCTGAGGCCTTACCACAGAATAATACAGGAAAAACAGTAGTACGGAGTGGCCGACAATCCAACCCGACTGACCAGCGTGAGAGACCAGATCTCTGCCATTAGAAAACTAGTAACGTTGTAAATAGCAGGATAGACCTTAAGACGCGAAAATAACATTCAACCAAGACTGTTAAAGGGGACAACTGGATTTGAACCGGTGACCTCTCGATCTGCAGTCGAATGCTCTACCACTGAGCTATGTCCCCGGTTGACTATGAAGAACCGATTTCTGACCTTAGTCCAGTCACCATATCTCTGCTAAAGTCAAATAAATGGATAAACTTTACCTTCTCGTTTGGCGATCGGAATCAGTCACGATTTAAAAAGGCTACTAACTTAAGACTGATGTGAGATAAATATTAAAAAGTTTCTCAGATTTTCCAATCATATCTCTTGTTAGAGCGGTTTTCAAACGAGTGTCGTCGTAAAAATCAAAACCAAAGTAATTACTTTGGCCAATCAAAAGGACAGAGACAATCCACGAAACCAATCAAAACTCGAAGTAATTACACGTAACCGACACAAGGCGCGAGAAAATGTGAAGCACGAGCCATGAGTGGTTTTGGTTTCACTTCTGATTGGTTAAAAAGTGGCGCGAGAACTTTGAACTAATCACTGAGTGAAGTAATGCAAAACTAAAATAATTCAAAAATTACTTTCGACACTCAATTCAAATCCGCTCTAAGACCAAACGCACTCTTTAATTTAGTTGTACGAACAAACTCGGAAAGATCGTCCGTAGGAAGAAAAAAATAACAGGCATCGCTTAAAGTATTGACTACAAAACCTGTGATTTCTCATATATTGGAGAGAGCAAACAATGCTGGAAACACGATCCGATGAGTGCACAAGTAACGAGTCGGCAATCCAACGACAGCCTGGAACAAACCCCGTACGATATCCACCATTGCTGCGGCATAATTCTTGACGGGAATGACACTAGTTACAAGCGCAGGATTTTTTTGAAATCTTTATACTCAACAATTTACAAGAACTCTTTCAAAAACAAAACACAGAGTGCAGTTCCAGCGGTTCTACGTGCCGTTGTTGCGATCTCCTGGGACTAGAAACATAAAGAAGCCATTTTGAATTTCAAATTTCTTGTCGTCCGATTTGAACAATGTGCAAATCTTTTAAAAGTTTTAATTTTCGGTCAGGTTTAAGCTTTTACCCGACTATAAATCGCTTCACTTTAGTGAGTAAAAGAATTCGATAATATCTGATCCCCTTTCGCTTAACACAGTAATTTTAAAGTAAAAGAAAAACACGAACAAGAAAGAGATGCGATTGTGTGATAGAAGGAGGGTTGCTTTCTGGAACGGGAACTTTTACGCTTTGGAAATTGAAGGTCAGGACAGGTTGGTGGGAATCGAATGGGAAGGAACAAGAATTTGGCATGCACTGGCCGGGAATCGAACCCGGGCCTCCCGCGTGGCAGGCGAGAATTCTACCACTGAACCACCAGTGCTCGCGCGAAATAGTGCTACCCGACAATACAATTGACAAAACTGGGTGACGGTAGTTCCTGCCATTGCAGAGCACGATAAGGTGAATCTGGTTTTGGCTTAAGTGTCCAAACCGAGCTCTTGGAGCTGACAGAAAATGTTTTTTATCGTAAGGAAGGAATACTGAGCCAAGTACACAGGATCCGTGAAAGTGCTGAAGGTACATATAGCAAAGATATCATTTACGTCACCTATAATTGTCATTAATGTGCCAACCAAAGCCTGATTGGCTGTCGAAACAAAAGGATCTTTTGTTCCTGTGGTTAGCACATCTAAAAAACAAAAGCAATGTTTGTAAACAGATATCTTTCCCGTTGTCACGCCTGGATATCCGCTTTATTAAGTTCCTGTACATATTTTTTTTCAGAAATGGCAAAATCAACTGATTTTAACAAACCAAGACCTGCTGAGGCCTTACCACAGAATAATACAGGAAAAACAGTAGTACGGAGTGGCCGACAATCCAACCCCACTGACCAGCGTGAGAGACCAGATTTCTGCCATTAGAAAACCAGTTGTAGCTGCAACGTTGTAAATAGCAGGATAGACCTTAAGACGCGAAAATAACATTCAACCAAGACTGTTAAAGGGGACAACTGGATTTGAACCGGTGACCTCTCGATCTGCAGTCGAATGCTCTACCACTGAGCTATGTCCCCGGTTGACTATGAAGAACCGATTTCTGACCTTAGTCCAGCCACCATATCTCTGCTAAAGTCAAATAAATGGATAAACTTTACCTTCTCGTTTGGCGATCGGAATCAGTCACGATTTAAAAAGGCTACTAAATTAAGACTGATGTGAGATAAATATTAAAAAGTTTCTCAGATTTTCCAATCATATCTCTTGTTAGAGCGGTTTTCAAACGAGTGTCGTCGTAAAAATCAAAACCAAAGTAATTACTTTGGCCAATCAAAAGGACAGAGACAATCCACTAAACCAATCAAAACTCGAACTAATTACACGTAACCGACACAACGTGCGAGAAAATGTGAGGCACGAGCCATGAGTGGTTTTGGTTTCACTTCTGATTGGTTAAAAAGTGGCGCGAGAACTTTGAACTAATCACTGAGTGAAGTAATGCAAAACCAAAGTAATTCAAAAATTACTTTCGACACTCAATTCAAATCCGCTCTAAGACCAAACGCACTCTTCAATTTAGTTGTACGAACAAACTCGGAAAGATCGTCCGTAGGAAGAAAAAAATAACAGGCATCGCTTAAAGTATTGACTACAAAAACTGTGATTTCTCATACTTTCGAGAGAGCAAACAATGCTGGAAACACGATCCGATGAGTGCACAAGTAACGAGTCGGCAATCCAACGACAGCCTGGAACAAACCCCGTACGATATCCACCATTGCTGCGGCATAACTCTTGACGGGAATGACACTAGTTGCAAGCGCAGGATTTTTTTGAAATCTTTATACTCAACAATTTACAAGAACTCTTTCAAAAACAAAACACAGAGTGGAGTTCCAGCGGTTCTACGTGCCGTTGTTGCGATCTCCTGGGACTACAAACATAAAGAAGCGATTTTGAATTTAGAATTTCTTGTCGTCGGATTTGAACAATGTGCGAATCTTTTGAAGGTTTTAATCTTCGGTCAGGTTTAAGCTTTTACCCGACTATAAATCGCTTCACTTTAGTGAGTAAAAGAATTCGATAATATCTGATCCCCTTTCGCTTAACACAGTAATTTTAAAGTAAAAGAAAAACACGAACAAGAAAGAGATGCGATTGTGTGATAGAAGGAGGGTTGATTTCTGGAACAGGAACTTTTACGCTTTGGAAATTTAAGGTAAGGACAGGTTGGTGGGAATCGAATGGGAAGGAACAAGAATTTGGCATGCACTGGCCGGGAATCGAACCCGGGCCTCCCGCGTGGCAGGCGAGAATTCTACCACTGAACCACCAGTGCTCGCGCGAAATAGTGCTACCCGACAATACAATTGACAAAACAGGGTGACGGTAGTTCCTGCCATTGCAGAGCACGATAAGGTGAATCTGGTTTTGGCTTAAGTGTCCAAACCGAGCTCTTGGAGCTGACAGAAAATGTTTTTATCGTAAGGAAGGAATACTGAGCCAAGTACACAGGATCCGGGAAAGTGCTGAAGGTATATATAGCAAAGATATCATTTACGTCACCTATAATTGTCATTAATGTGCCAACCAAAGCCTGATTGGCTGTCGAAACAAAAGGATCTTTTGTTCCTGTGGTTAGCACATCTAAAAAACAAAAGCAATGTTTGTAAACAGATATCTTTCCCGTTGTCACGCCTGGATGTCCGCTTCATTAAGTTCCTGTACATATTTTTTTTCAGAAATGGCAAAATCAACTGATTTTAACAAACCAAGACCTGCTGAGGCCTTACCACAGAATAATACAGGAAAAACAGTAGTACGGAGTGGCCGACAATCCAACCCCACTGACCAGCGTGAGAGACCAGATTTCTGCAATTAGAAAACCAGTTGTAGCTCTAACGTTGTAAATAGCAGGATAGAGCTTAAGACGCGAAAATAACATTCAACCAAGACTGTTAAAGGGGACAACCGGATTTGAACCGGTGACCTCTCGATCTGCAGTCGAATGCTCTACCACTGAGCTATGTCCCCGGTTGACTATGAAGAACCGATTTCTGACCTTAGTCCAGCCACCATATCTCTGCTAAAGTCAAATAAATGGATAAACTTTACCTTCTCGTTTGGCGATCGGAATCAGTCACGATTTAAAAAGGCTACTAACTTAAGACTGATGTGAGATAAATATTAAAAAGTTTCTCAGATTTTCCAATCATATCTCTTGTTAGAGCGGTTTTCAAACGAGTGTCGTCGTAAAAATCAAAACCAAAGTAATTACTTTGGCCAATCAAAAGGACAGAGACAATCCACGAAACCAATCAAAACTCGAAGTAATTACACGTAACCGACACAAGGCGCGAGAAAATGTGAGGCACGAGCCATGAGTGGTTTTGGTTTCACTTCTGATTGGTTAAAAAGTGGCGCGAGAACTTTGAACTAATAACTGAGTGAAGTAATGCAAAACCAAAGTAATCCAAAAATTACTTTCGACACTCAATTCAAATCCGCTATAAGACCAAACGCACTCTTTAATTTAGTTGTACGAACAAACGGGAAAAGATCGTCCGTAGGAAGAAAAAAATAACAGCCATCGCTTAAAGTATTGACTACAAAAACTGTGATTTCTCATACTTTGGAGAGAGCAAACTATGCTGGAAACACGATCCGATGAGTGCACAAGTAACAAGTCGGCCATCTAACGACAGCCTGGAACAAACCCCGTACAATATCCACCGGGGGGAATACAACCCGGGCCTCCCGCGTGGCAGGCGAGAATTCTACCACTGAACCACTAGTGCTCGCGCGAAATATTGATACCCGGCAATACAATTGACAAAACTGGGTGACGGTAGTTCCTGTCATTGCAGAGCACGATAAGGTGAATCTGGTTTTGGCTTAAGTGTCCAAACCGAGCTCTTGGAGCTGACAGAAAATGTTTTTATCGTAAGGAAGGAATACTGAGCCAAGTACACAGGATCCGGGAAAGTGCTGAAGGTATATATAGCAAAGATATCATTTACGTCACCTATAATTGTCATTAACGACAGCCTGGAACAAACCCCGTACGATATCCACCATTGCTGCGGCATAATTCTTGACGGGAATGACACTAGTTACAAGCGCAGGATTTTTTTGAAATCTTTATACTCAACAATTTACAAGAACTCTTTCAAAAACAAAACACAGAATGGAGTTCCAGCGGGCCTACGTGCCGTTGTTGCGATCTCGTGGGACTAGAAACATAAAGAAGAGATTTTCAGTTGAATTTGAAATTTCTTGTCGTCCAAAGACCACATATACTTTTGAACAATATGAGAATCTTTTGAAAGTTTTAATCTTAGGTCCCGCAATTTTTACTTTCGTGAGTTTTAACTGCTTTGAATTTTTTTGTGTGTTAAAAGGGGGAACCCCACTGATTTTATTGCAGTTTCTCAGCTTTCACAGCTGTGATTTTATTGTGTGTTTAAAGGGGCACCTTTTCTTATGTTTATTTTAGTGTTTGATCTTCAATTGCTCAGCAGAATTCTTTAACTGCTTTGATTTTTTTTGTTTGGTTTAAAGGGGCAACTCCTCTGATTTTTATTTTGTGCTTGAGCTTTAACTACTCTGAATTACTTTATTGTGCGGTTAAGGAGACATCTCCCTTAATTTTATTTTAGTGTCTGAGTTTTACCCCTCTGATTTTATTTTAGTGTTTTAGTTTTTAAACATAGGAACTTCCAACTATAACAAAAAGCGCAGCTGTTGCACCAACACTGTGCAAGGAACAAGAAGAGAATAACGACAAGGGCAGGAATACAACCACGTACAATCAACCCAACAGTAGCACCATCCTGTCCCTGCAGCTTGACGTCGTGAAGCAGTCCATATCCACTATAACAGCAGGAGTAACAGAGAACCTACATGTGCTTCCCCTGATCAGTATCTTCTTGGACACTCAATCTCAGCGGGGCCAGCAAGTGCCTGCAAACGGTCTGAATTACCAGCATTTCAAACATTTGGGCGCTAGTTTTCTAATGCTACGGGCACTCATAATTTTAATTCCAGAAGTTTTGCAAACTAGTAACAGTAATGAGGGTAAATTACCTCTCATTGGTTGTTTGTTTATTTCAATTTTGTTTTCTTGTTCATCACAGGGAATACACTTTGTGTATTTCTGGGGATAAAGTGCTCCATACAGGTCGCCCTTTGTCCCACAGACTTACATTGGCAGCGGTCTTGGGACCACAGATAGCTGTGTTGCATCACCAAGTGGCCTAGGGATTCGGACCCCATGAGAGGATTAGTACCTCTCTGTGGCTTGCGGATCAGAAAACCATGAGAAGGATTAGAACCTCTCAGTGGCCTGGTGATCTGGATGTGGCCTGGGGATTATGACCCCATGAGAGGAGAGGACCTCTCTGTGGCCTGAGGATCAGAAAACCATGAGAAGGATTAGAACCTCTCAGTGGCTTAGGGATTAGGACCCCACGAGAGGATTAGGACCTCTCTGTGGCCTGAGGATCAGAAAACCATGAGAAGGATTAGAACCTCTCAGTAGCCTGGTGATCTGGATGTGGCCTGGGGATTATGACCCCATGAGAGGAGAGGACCTCTCTGTGGCCTGAGGATCAGAAAACCATGGGAAGGATTAGAACCTCTCAGTGGCCTGGTGATCTGGGTGTGGCCTGGGGATTATGACCCCATGAGAGGAGAGGACCTCTCTGTGGCCTGAGGATCAGAAAATCATGGGAAGGATTAGAACCTCTCAGTGGCCTGGTGATCTGGATGTGGCCTGGGGATTATGACCCCATGAGAGGAGAGGA
>NC_090876.1:34236612-34239112 GCF_036669935.1 Montipora foliosa
ATATTCCCCGCCAAAACGATACATGCACACACAGTACTATTCTATCGTTACACACGCGCGCGCTCCTTACGAATCTCTATTTTCTCCGCCGAAATTTGCACGTGTTGTTTCACGTGGAGCTAGGTTTATGGTGTCTCTTGGAACCATCCATGCTCAAACTTGACCCCAATTTATGCACGCCCCGTCTATTGTCATTCTCACTGGATAAAAACCCTCGTGAACGTACGAGACGTGCATCTCATTAACCTAACCCTAATTTATGTGACATGGAATTGAGGTTTTTGGGTTTGAAGTATCGCATATAACTATTTTTGTAATCTTAATCATAGAATATATCGTTTTACATTCTCAGATCTAAAACTGCTAGTTTTCTGCTTAAAATTTGTTTACTGTATTTGTAGATAGACTCCAATGTAAATAAAGCGCTTTAGAATATTTTTTTATAATTGAAGTGCTCTAGAAATATTAAAGGAGAAATGTATCCATCGATGCCATAAGAAATATAGATAAAAATGTGTTAATTCACTTTTACTTAGCTTTCTAAGAGATCAAAGCTCTCAAAAGAAGCTCACCTCTCTTACTTCACTTGTAGAGACGATACAAGAAAGACTTTCTTTGCATGAGAAGATACTAGATTGTCGCAGTTATGAAAGAAACGCATGAAAGTCCAGCCTTTCAGGCATTTGCGTACTTCACATTACTTTGTATTTATAAAAGAATAAAAGTGTATTCATATATGCCTGGACAACTCAATACAGATAGGAATGTGTGAATTCATTTCAGACTTCTTAGAAATGAAAGGTCTCAACTGCAACAAAGTCAAATAGACAGGGAAGCTCTCTTCCTTTATTCCTTTGAGGAGACAATCCAAGAAAGACTTGCGTGTTAAGATACCAGATGGTAGCAGTTATAAAATGGACGCGGAAACAGATGGAGCTTTACTGGGATTTACGCAGGTGCCGTTACTTTGTATTGATTTTAAAAACCGCTCAGAAGGCGATCACTTCCTCCAATTTCTCGCTAACGGAGAAAAAGGAACGGTCATCAATTGGCAGTGACTCCTTTGAGAGTCAACGACATGCCTCACGCTCAGAAGTGAACGCTTCGCATCGTCATCACGGCTACGGAGGTTGTCTCTGTTAAGGCACAGAGATGCGACACGTGCTATAGAAATGATCCTAGTAAGCACGGTCTTAATAACGTTAGTTTGTCTGAAACTACATATACCAACTAAATTTTGCATCCATGTGGGATGAATAAATCACGTTGATGCGAATGCGTACTACTTGTTGTAATTTGCGTTAACTGTCCATCATTGCCCCTGAGATTTTGTTTATTTGGAAAACAGCGAAACCACGTGCTACATCTAGTGCTAGTCCCCGCTAAGCAGATGACAGAGTTTACCTTCGCAAGTAAATAAAATCCAGTAAACTGAATTAACCAGAATCAAAAATACCATATACCTCTTGGGACTTACAATGCTGTAAGAACAATTATGTTCTGTGGGTTGTCTGTGTAACTAGTGCCTGTAATGTATTCTAGGTAGTGAATAAAGTTATGATGGCAGACTGGAGTGCAATCCGTTCGCATCGTAGAACTGTCTGGAGTACAGACATTACATTGGCGACGAAGATTTAGAAAAAGTCCTTTTCTAGCATTATGGCGGTAAATCCTATTCCACCGATAGATATTTCGGGGCCGATGTCGGATTTGAGCGAACGATGGCGTGTTTGGCTACTAGGGTTCACATACTTTGCCGAAGGCAAAGCAAATTTGCAAAACCCGGCGAGAAAGAGAAACGAGATGCTTTATCGGGCCGGTATTGGAGTGCAAGATATCTTTGAAAACTTGGTAATCATTCCCCTTCCCGAAGGCCAAGTGGATGAGCTGTACGAGACTTGAATTCTCATTTTCACGTTCAGAAGAACGCCGCCTATGAAAGACAGGTTCTGCGTTAGTCGCACCAAGAACCGGGCGAAGATAATAATAATAACAATAATAATAATAATCAAATTTCTATAGCGCCATTTCTACTAATTAACCAATAGCGCTTAACAAGGTTGCTAAAATATGTAGAAATTACATCATAGTTTAAAAAGAACGGCTAAATAAAAAGGTCTTAACTCTTCTCTTGAAAGAACTTAAGCATGTTGTAGTTCTTATTTCCTCTTGTAAGATGTTGACTCGTTCGTCCTTCGACTTAGGAAACAAGCAAGGCACTATGGCTATGGAGATGACGAACTCGAATTCGCATTGAGAGACCAGTTGCTCGAGAAAGTATCGACCTCGAATAGTTTGTTCCGTAATTCTTGGGAGCCTAACATACAGCCTTCCGCAGCTTTAACTACAGCCAGAGCATGGGAAACGGTACGACGTCAAGCAAACGTAATTGCTGGTAGAGCGTGAATTTGGTCCAGCACAGAGAAAGCAAAGAAACGTCAGGCGAGCAAGCCACACACAAGTGCTATGCATGTGGGAGGCCAGGGCATTTTTCGCGTGA
>NC_090876.1:34246612-34254112 GCF_036669935.1 Montipora foliosa
ATGCACTGTTTAGGGAACACGGCATAGTGTTGTTGAGAAATTTGTTAAGAACATTTTTTTTTCCTCTTAGTTGTTGTTATATGTTTCCTTATCCGGGACGGATAATTATCTAGGAGGGGGGCAGTGTAACGGACTGTTGTGTGACATAGTGCCCTAATATGGTAGCTCCATATTGGGGCATGCCATGTGGTCGAGCGAGCAGAGCAGATTGTAATAGTGTGTGGCTCGCGGACGATATTAAAACTAAAATAATCAAGCGTTCTTCGCGTTCTGTGTTAGCGAACCCAGGTTACGGTACGATAAGTTATGTTTAAAAGACGAAACAGAGGAGATATCACGAATAGAAGAAGGAAGACCATTCCAAAGGAAAACAATACGATTGAAGAAAGACGCTCTAAATAAAGAAGTACGACAGAAATTAGGAAGAAGCATATTGGCCTGACTTGAACGAGTACGTGATGAGCGTTGAGGCGAGAGGGTTAAATACTGGGAAATGTCAACGTCAAAATTGCCCTGTTTGCATTTTAAAAAAAAGAAGGTCCTTGAGTTCAAGCCAGTAAGAGATAGGAAGAAGATTAAGCTTTATAAGGCGAAGGCGGTACGGTAGTTCATAGTCACGCAGAATGAATTTTGTGGCCCTTCTTTGAACTCCCTCTAGGAGGGCAAGGTCGCGTCCAGAGCTTTGAGGTGCCCAGACCTCGCTGGTGTAGGATAGGTGAGATCTAACAAGTGCAATATAAAGTAGCCGCCTACTGCGAACATCCGTCATCTGGGCACAGTTCCTACGAAGGAATCCCATCATGCGATTGGCCTTAGATGTACAGTGGGCAATATGGACGGACCACTTAAGATTCTTACTAACGACCACGCCCAGATCTTAATGGGAGTCAGTGATACTAATAGGAGCATCAGAGATGCTATAGGTATAATCAGAAGGTTTGCGCTTACGGAATATCCTAAGCAAGAAAGATTTCTCTGCGTTGAATTTAAGTGACCAATAGACAGACCATGAACACATAGAATCAAGATCAAGCTGTAACAGATCATTGTCAGTAGGGGAATGAATCGCGCGGAAGCACTTACTGTCGTCCGCAAAGAGTGCAACTTTGCTGTTAATAGCAACGTCAGGCAAGTCGTTAACATATAGGAGGAACAATAAGGGGCCAATCACACAGCCCTGAGGTACGCCGGAAATGACGTCACGGACAGACGATGAGACACCCTCAACAACAACGCGTTGTTTACGATCGTGAAGATAGTCACCAAACCAATCTAGAAGAGTACATGAAATACCAAAACAACCTAATATGAAGAGAAGCTTGCGATGAGAGACAGAGTCAAACGCGTTAGAAAAATCAAGATAAATAATGTCAATTTCACTACCGGCATCAAAATCACGGCCAAGATCATGAAGAACACACAGAAGTTGAGTTACACAAGACCTGTTGGGACGGAAACCATGTTGAAGATCATAGAGTGAAGTTTTGACGAAGTTAGAAACGTGCGTAAAGATCAAATGTTCAAGTACCTGAGAAACTATTGAGAGTAGAGATACAGGCCTTGTAGATTGACCTTTTTAGGAATAGGAACGACATTCGCCATTTTCCATTCGGTTGGAACTTTGCCCCGTTGAAGAGAGAGATTAAACAGAGCCGCGAGTGAAGGTGCAATCACTGCTGAACATTTTTTCAGGATAAAAGATGGAATACCATCTGGACCAGTTGCTTTTGAAGGTGTTAACTTAGACAAAAGGCGTTCCACTTCAGATGACGTAACACTTATATTATTAAGTGTGTTGACCAACGGACTTGAGGGGTAGGAAAGGAAATGTCCGTTTGTGTCAGGATTGAAGACAGATGTGAAATAGGAATTAAAGGCATTGCATGGCCTTTTCCTCTGCAATAGAAAGCTTTGAATCATTAAACTTCATCGTGTCTGGAGTTGAAGCTTTAGATGACTTAGCCTTGAAGTAGCTCCAAAAGGGGTTGGAGTTAGTAAATACAGACTCGGCAAGATTAGAAAGATTCTCCTTCTTTTTAGCATTGATCCAGCACTTAATGTGTTGACGGGCTTTGCGAAATTTCGCCCATAACTCTGGCGAGGTTTTTATCTTAGCTTTCCTCTGGAGAGAGTTCTTCTTTTTGATCGCGTGCAAAAGATCACGCGAAATGTACGGAGGTGTAAATGAATTCTTTGGGTTGACTTTAGGAACAAAAGAATCAGTGGCAGCAAGAAAGGTGTCTTTCCACTTGTCCCAAGCCAAATTGACATGATATTCACTAGTGACAATGTCAGCTAACGAGATCCTCTCAAGGGAATTAACAAGACCGTCAAAGTCGCCTGTTGAATAATCATAAGCAGATTGCCTACAAAAGATCTTAGGATGAAGTTTGAATTTTAGATCGAAGGTCAGGGCTTTATGGTTAGAAAATAGACAGATCGTAGGATCATCAGAAAGGTCGACATTGTCAATTATATGCTCGTTGGTAGTACATATTAAATCTAGAAGACTATTGCCGCTTGTAAAAGAGTTTACTAATTGTAAAAACTGTATGATTGTAAACAGTCAATAAAACTAATTTCAGTTTCTGAGTAAGAAAATCCAGATGCGTTGATCCATTCAATATTTGGATAGTTAAAATCACCGACCAAAACAGCGGGATGTTGGAGTCAGCGACGTGTTTTAAAATACGATTAAGCTCTGGTAGAAACTCAGCGTTGGTAGAATCGGGTGGACGATAACACACTGCTAATAAAATGTACTTGAATGGTGATTTGATGATAACGGAAACAATCTCCAAACAATCAGAGTAGAACTCAGCATGTTCAGATGAAATTGAATCTTTAATTGCTAGAAGCATTCCACCTCCTCTCTTGCCAGTGTGTCGGTCGCGACAAAAAATGTTGTAGCCGACAGGCAGAATCTCATTATTCCCAACTTGATCGGAGAGCCAAGTCTTTGTCAGGGCAATAACATCAATATCATTGCCAGATACGATGTTATGAAGACAAGACAACTTGTTGAGAGTAGTATTTGCGAATCATAATAGTTTGCTTTCAAACTTCTACAGCCAAACAGAAAAAGAGGCAATTACAGTTGTTTGAGGTTGTAAGAGATTCAGTCTTTATATATAAGGGCTAGAGTCATTTCAGCTTGTTACTGACTGTAGGGCTTTGCTGGTTTTTTGTGGACCAAAGTCCAAACCATCCGCCGGGTGGAGAGATGGGTACTGTGTGTAATGCCTTTCATGTACACCGTGCGACATATACGCACAGGCCAGAACATTGCTGACTGTCTAAGTCGTTTGACGAAGATACCCACTTCATCACAGTGTAACAACATAAGTGAAGAATATGTGAGAATGCTGGGCATCAGTGCTACCCCAAGTGCGGTGACAACTAGAGAGAAAGAGAGAGCTTCCGCGGAGGATGAGGAACTCACAACCATCCGCAAGTGTTGGAAGACAGGGGACTGGTCCACTGCTCTAAACGCCTACACGTTGCTACGTGATTAAATACAGTGATTGGAAGACTGGTTATGAGAGGTATGCGGATCGTTGTGCCATTGATCCTGCGTAAGAGGGTTCTAGAGTTAGCACATGAGGGGCATCAAGGGACTGTGAAGACAAAATATGGTCTCCGAAGTAAATTATGGTGGCCAAACATGAATTCAGTGGTGGAAAGACATTGCAAGAAATGCCTTGGATGTCAGGCTGTGACTACTGTTACCACTACACCGCTGTTTAAAACAACAACTATGCCCTCCACGCCATGGGTAGACCTTGCAATAGACCTAATGGGTCCACTACCAACAGGGGAGAGCCCTCTTGTCACTATTGATTATTACAGTAGATGGATAGGGATGGATGTAGTACGGAACACATCTAACAGTACCATCATCAAGTGCCTTGGGAAGTATTTCATCCGTCATGGAATCCCTGAGACACTGCGGGAGAGACAATGGATCAAACTTAGTAAGCCATGAGATGGAGGAATTCCTGGATGAGATGGGAATAAAAGCATAAGGACTATTCCCTTATGGCCTAGAGTAAACGGGGAAGTAGAACGGCAGAACAAGTCAATTCTTAAAGCAATGTGCGTGGCCCATACCGAAGGAAAACCATGGCAACGAGAGTTACCGAAATATCTTCTGACCTACAGGTCAACACCCTACACTACGACTGGTAACAGTCCTGGAGAGCTACTGTATGGAAGGAAGATCCAAACCAAGATGCCAGAGTTTAAAAACACTGATGAGGACGAGGAGAGATCTGGTACAACAGATCAGCAGGCACGAGATCAGGATGCTGAACGGTGCTGCAGGCGCAAACAAGAGAGCTGCTGACTCTGACGTGTCAGAAGGAGACAAGGTGCTATTAATGAAGCAGAAACAGAACAAGTTGTCTCAGTGCAACGTATGATCGGGAGCCGTATAGCGTAGTTTCCATTATAGGAGATCTGATGATCATTAATCATAATAATAATAATAATAATAATAATAAACTTGTATAGCGCTGATATCAATATAGCTATTTTCATCAGCGCTTAAAACATAAAACTACATAAAACCTACTAAAACACATTAATAAAATTACTAAAAAGCTTTCTGAAATGAAAATGTCTTGAGTGTCATTTTAAAAGATGCTACTGAGGGGCTACTCCTGATGGCATAGGGAAGAAAATTCCATCATTGAGCGTGGTGAAACCCTGCTAAAGGGGAATGTTGGCCATGTGACTAAAGGTTCATAGATCCTGAACCAGGGGAATCTCAGTCAAAGCAAGAACTGACACAGCCACCAGAGCAGACACCTATAATGGAACCAGTTGTCCTTACTAACCCTCAACCGTTGTTGGCCCAGCAGAACGACCTGCCACTGAGCCTGCGGATGACCCTACTGTTGACCCAGGCTTGCCACAGCCTGTTGTTAATAGGATGCCAGAACAGACCATTAAACCTTGAAGGTCCAGTCGCAAAAGAGCTGAGCCTGATTGGCTTGAAGACTATGTCACATGAAAGACTGAGTCAAACTGACTTGTTAAGAATAGTGTTACTTAAGAGATTATATGATTTTGATATTTATTAAGTCTTGCATCTTTGCTCTGATTTGAGTGGCAGATATTTCACTGAAGGAGATTTGTTCACATTTCGCAAACAGAGCTTTATTAACTTTTATCTTTGGATTGATACAATTATACAATTATGCGTTATTTTATATTATTATATGGAGGAGAGTGTTTTACTGGGAACTAAACCACTCGTAGATTCCATACGCCACTACATCCGGGACCCGAGTGGCGTATTTTCCGTATGTCACCTTTGTGAGTGTCGTATCGTTCAATGACGTCGCGATTCCCGCCTTTTTTTTCCCGCCTTTTTTATGAAGCCCAGCCGTGTTTGTAAAACTTGACTACTTTGAAACACAATAAAATCGGAATTTATCAATATTTAGTCTCCATATTATAAAAAGAACATTACACGTTGGCTCGAAGATATGAATTTTATGTTCTCGTGGCAAGAACAATATCTCACTCGTTCGCTTCGCTCACTCGTGAGATATTGTTCTTGGCACTCGAACATAAAATACAAATTTGGAATTAAACATCAAGCAGGAACGTGGTGCAAATCCTATCTGTCGAATACCTCCCAGCGTATTGTAAACGGCAGCGCAAAGTCAGACAGATTTGATTTGAAGTTTGGTGTGCCGCAGGGCCCTTGTCTCGGCCCAACGCTGTTCTCGCCTTACACCAGTGAGCTATTTGATGTGATTAGACATCACCTGCCGACAGCGCACAGTTATGCCGGTGATACCGGTATCTATCTGGCTTTCAATCCAAATGATGGTTCCGATCAAGACGCCATCATTGCAGCAATGGAAGCGTGCCTCTGTGACATCTGCAACTGGATGATCAATGATAAACTCATCATCAATGATTCCAAGACTGAGTTTATGCTCATTTGGACAAAGGCGCAGCTACAGAAAACTAAAAGCGCAACTCTAACTATTGGCGAATCCATCATCTCCATCACCAAGGAGTTGAGAAAAGTGTGTTTTCGTTGACACAGGTATTAATCTTCAAAAGTATCTAACCTTTCCCAGATAAACATAATTCGTCAAAAAACACGGCGGAGGTTGAGTAAGATAATAGAAAGATTAAGCATCACGTTTACAGCAAACGGCATGCGTCGGACTAAAATTTGCGTTTTGCCAAAAATGGAAGAAGCTTCTTGCGTGTTAGCAGTAGGCATCAAGGAACGTTTCGAAGGAGATAGATGAGAGAGAATAACATAATTTTCATCTTTTTACGTCAAGTAGCAGCCCACTGTTTTGCGCGTGCTCTCTGTTGAGATTCAAACCTTACGACGCTGCGATAAGGTATAGTGATGGCCCTGAATTCTGTAATTGCTCCGTCCCGGCAAATGTCGGTCATTA
Source organism: Montipora foliosa (assembly GCF_036669935.1). Taxonomy (NCBI): domain Eukaryota; kingdom Metazoa; phylum Cnidaria; class Anthozoa; order Scleractinia; family Acroporidae; genus Montipora; species Montipora foliosa. Next base: position 34,253,044 of record NC_090876.1, read on the forward strand.
TCTGAAGAAAACCGAGAGAACGTTTCAAATCCTAGTTACTTTTTGGGAACAGAAATGTCCAAATACTCCCGCAAAAAATCTCAATCCTTTAATAGCCATTTGAGTGTATCTCATTGGTGCCGTGGGAATCCTATCAGCATAAATCTAAATAAATGGAGGAGCGAGTAACCACGCACCCGACCGCAGTGCCGCATCCATAGAGCGCAATATTTTTTACCCGTAACTTCGTAAAGCAAATAGACAGTGATAGCATAGAGTGAAATATCCTTTAAAAAAGGATGATCGTAAAAAGGCTCGATGCAAGTTTGTTTTAAGTGGCGACAGTAAGAGGCTCCTCTCATAGGTCTTATGGACAAAATGATTGCCTCCTGCGCTAACCAGCGGGGAACCAACGTAAGTATCAACTGACCCTGATTAGGCTTATGAGGAAACATATCAGGAAAGTTAAGTAATCTTAAAGTACCTTGTTGAGCCCCTGCAAGGAAGAACGTTTTCTCTAATTATTTCATATTGTTGGTAGAATGTAACATACTCCTTGTCAGAACCATGTGGCTTGAGTGAGTATATGTTGTCGGTCCAATTCGGGCTCAGGTTGAATCTGTTTTTACCTAGATTAAATTGGTGATCTTCATTTACCTAGTTTATCGGTTTCCGTAGTTATACATTAATCCATTTGAACATAGTATGGGAAGAAAGAACTGTACTATGCACTTTCCAGTACTCTCGGACCCTCCGGATCTACATACCCAACCTACCACGCTTCTTTCCATCCTTTACTTTTCTACTATAAGTCAATTGATATCCACTGTAAAACGTGAAAAATAAAATACTCTCGAGGATTGAATGCACAAAGGAACGTACACGAGGGTAAAGCAGAACTATAAATACAGGATTGGAGAAGAACACTCCTTTCTAGCTTAGTTTTCAACCAGTGGAGCAGTCAAGGAGGAATCGCTCAGTCAGGACCCACGCGAATTTTTCTAATTTATGGTCGACGGCGCGGTTGAAGAACAACTTCCTCAGCCTACAGATGGTTTTCACTCACGTGACTTGGCGGCCATATTGGTGT
>NC_090876.1:34259112-34264112 GCF_036669935.1 Montipora foliosa
AATTGAGGAACGGAATCCTACAACAACGAAGACAGAGGTTTTAGGATGGATAAGAGCAAGCAGACCAACGGGATAAAGAGCAAGAAAAAGCACGAGAGAAGAGGCGACGAAATTTGAGGAATTTAAGCGAAGAAAGACGAGGAAACCTCGAGAGAGGCCGAAGAAGGAGAAGAAGAGAAAATTTCAATGAAGAACACCGTTAAAAGCAGAGAGAAATAGAGCGAGAGACAAACACTTATTTACAACGGGTAGCTTTCTGGTAATGTATTCCTTCTTAACGCATGCCTCGCTGCCTCACATATTCTGACAGAGACAGAGATTCTGGCATATTTCAACAATCACACACCACGTCGCTATTCAAGCTTACAGTAGACATCATTGGCGAGTTATCTTGTCATTTTCAGACATGTTAAGCTTATGACCGAACTCTCGACGCCGTATAAAAATTTATATTGGATTGCAGTACATTTATCTGCAACGAAAGCACTGGTGAACAATGTTTGTGGCAGTTTAGGTTCTTTTTGGCCAGATAAGATTTTGAAAAGCGGTTTGCTACGCTCTTACCTGCGGTTTTCGCCAAAATCTTTAACGGCGATTGAGTTATAACAATCGTTTGTCTTGTCTTGTCTTGTCTTGTCTTGTCTTGTCTTGTTTTGTGGCCGGTTTCTGCGGTTACTTATTTTGGAACTGAATTCATCATTGCTGTGGCGACTGTCCACACTAGATTAGGGATCTTAAGCACAAAAAAATAGGTTTAATTAGAAAAAAACAATACTTACTTTTGAACGCCCCGCATGTGCGTTTCACATTTTGATACATTTTGATACATTTTTCTCCGCGACACACAAAACTACGTATATCGCAGGGTATCTGTTGAGTACTTACAACAAATATCGAGTGCGCTATGACCATATTTGGACATTGTCACAATGTGTTGAATAATAATTAACAATTATTCCATGAGCCAGCGTTGGATACGATACGATAATAGCCAACTCGGCGCTTCGCGCCTCGTTGGCTATTTACCAATCTCGAATCCAACAAGGGCGGACGGAATAATTGTTTTATTAAACGGAAAGTGATGTGATTTCCGGGCGCCAACAATTTTATGCTGAGCGACATTGCCGCACTCATTTCCATATAAGCTCAAATGCAGGTATAATGGCTGATAATCGAGATCCAGCGAACCAATGAGAAAGCTAGCATTGCATTATCCGAGGTTGAGGATTTAATAATTAACAATTATTGGATGAGGTTGAGCATCTTAGCGATAATTATCAAGGCCAAAGTTTACGTTATCTGCTGAAGCCGAAGGCTGAGGCGGATAACACAAACTGAGGCCTTGATAATTATCGCTATTATGCATATTCCTGAGCTGAGCTCCACCATGACAAAACTGATCAAACTGCTGGTTAGTGTGTTAGGTGACGTCACTTCTGCATGCATAAAACTATCGTCTGTATGTATGACGTCAATTCTACATATATAAAATCTATTGTCTGTAGGTATGACGTAAGACAAACAGAGCAAGCAAGAATTAGCTGCGTGCTTATAGCCAATCAAAATCGAGCGGGTGACACCAATGTATAATAATTTAGGTTATTTGGAGGAGGCGAGCCATGTGACGATAATTTTTCAATTTTCTCTCCAAGTATATCCACACCGTTCATACCAATTTCGTTCCTGGAATTTTGATACAAAAAACTTTCCGTGCCGAACGACTTGGAGTAATCGCGAAATCATTGTACTAACGGGAAATAAAAATTTTAGATAATGTTCTCGTAGCCGCCGTCGTCGTCCTTGCTCAAGGTCCCCAATAATACCTTTCGATTTATAGGCTTTATATATGAAATGGATGTCCAGTCGTGAGCTCCTTTGTTTGACTTTGAAATTGCAATCGATTAAGCGAGTTACCACGCTTTAACTTGATTTTTTTATTAGTAGTTTTTGCTGTTCTTCTAAACTGAAGAGAGAGGGTGTAAAGCTTATCAGTCAAAACCGAAAATATTGTGAAAGAGATTACTGTGCATGTAATTTCAGTTTTAGTAGATTAAAACTGATGGTTGTGTCCAAGGCATGTTTGTTTACTGCTTTCAGCTCAGAGGTGTTTGATCACTGTAAACTGTATAGTACGGTGGCCCACAAGTATCACGGCAAAAGTTTGAAGTCAATACTGCACGATCAAAAAAAGATACGTTGACATTTATTTTTTAAATACTACTTAACTTTTAGGCAAGCACTTTTATTTCTAAATTGACGAAAATAGGATTTGGTAAGCGTGACAAAAAAATTGTCAGCGCTGCAGCAAATGTTTGTGAACACCTCGGCAAAAACTTTGAAAACGCCTCATCTACATCTACATCTACATGTCCCAGAACTCGGCAAAATCCTATTGACTTATTAATGTTTTTGCTTTGATGGCCTCATACACCACAAGCCTTTTTAGAGACATTACACCAGGCCGGCCACTTCTGCTGGAAAGAACACCCTCACAGAGGACAGCCACAACACCGGGAACTTCATCCCCTACACTTCTCGAATAGTGTGCGGGTTCTATTGCCACGGCAATATAGTTCGTGAACACCACGGCAAAAGTTCAAGTTGCCGACATCACAGCAAAAGTTTGTTGACATCGAGCAAAACTTTGTCAACACCAAGGCAAAAATTTTAAAAGGCCACGGCAAAAGTTCGTTGACATCACGGCGGAAGTGGAAGTGAAATTTAAGCGGAAAGGGACAGGTTTCGTTCCAGTCCCAATACTTCGTCAAAGACACAAAATGGCGGAAAGAGACGTTACAGGTTAAATTAAGATTCAGGTTAAGTTTAAACTAAAAAAGGGTTTTCCTTTGTTAGCGGGATGTAATAAAAAAATGGGGCCTGGATTTTTAAGGGGGATAAAAAATAAGACAATAAAGAAAACACCCTTCTCCACTTTTCCCTTGCCTTCCATTCTTCTTTCACTTACCACCTCTCCCTTTCCTTCCCTGCTCCCTTACTGTCCTTACGTTTTTACCAAGGGACTGTGCCACTTACCTTGAGCTTCCACAACATTCCAAGCCGCTCCGCGCTTACATTTCCTTTGTATTTACTGTGAAGCCATCGAATTAGCAACTGAAGCCAGCTTGATATTTTTTCTATACCAATGAGTTTAATGCCTTCACGATAACCAACGTTTCGAAAATGCGTAATTGACATAAAGTGAGACTTGGAAAAAATAGAAAACGTTCAGCTCATCCACGCAGTTATATGGCCGCCGATGGAACTTTATGAAGAATTTAATTTCTAGTCATGATAACAAACCGATTTTCGCTGGATAGTGACACGGGAAAACAGAACAACAAAAGATAACCGTTGCAGTTTAAGGAGGCTCGAAATCATATAGTTTCTCTTGTTTTCAAATAAATAAACATATTCTGTCCTTAGATACAGTTAGGGTAGTCATATCAAGACGAAATTTGGCCAGGTTAATATTGAGTACTCACCATAGATTTCTCACATCACATTTTCCTCCAAAATAACATTACCTTGGAAACGATATAAGGCATTTCTCGGGACGCTGAAACCTTCCCATTCAGCATTACCAGATAATGTTAGAAATAATCTCTAAAATATGTAAATTCAACAAAATCTGTAGGTTAGTTTTTCACAAAAATCAGTTTTTTTGAAATGTCTCTTCTTTTTTCTTCACCTACAGAATTTTTTTTTTAATTTGAAAGACAAACGCTTTAAATTAATCTAAGCTAACATGCAAAAAATGAAAAAAATGCACCGTGCAGAAGCAGAGATATAAATGAGTAAATTTGCAAATTCAGGAAAAATGAGGGGGTTACAAGATCAGCATTTACGCATGCGTCACCCGCTCATTCGAGTGCACGCGCGAGTGGAGCTACAGGCCAACACAAACGGATTTAAGTGACCATTAAGCCGTATGTGTACAATTTTCGTAGTTTTCTTGAATAGGAGATGTCTGGTGACCCATTTTGAATCATGAGCTGACGCGAGCAGCTTTTAGAATTGCGTGTGTGTCATCATCTTGGAGAAAGCGCTTGCAAAAAAGACAACCATTCACAGAACAATTGCCAAAATGCCGTATGAAGTGGTTTTCGGCATCTCTCGGAGAAAAGAAGTAAAGAGGCTCCCAATGGGTGAACAAGTCACAGCTACATCAAATACAGAGCAGGAGAATGGTCAATAACTTGAAAAAGAGGATGAGCCAGACATTGAAGGAGGGCAGTGTCTGACACTTGCAAACTGCAGGCCGTGGACTGCAGACTAACCCTAAATCACACCAACCACTTAAAAATGGGTCCTAAGACTTTATCAGCACCATTTGGAATGGGTGCTTTAGACTTAACTATATATTTTTTTTTTTGTAATTTGTCTATTTTTATTTGCCAACTATCATTTACAAACTTATCTACAACTTACCAAAAGGAGAAAAAAAAGAGAGAAAGTTACAATTTACAAAACTCTACCCAAAATGACTTACTCAAAAAAAAAAAAACGAAAACCAAAACGAAACAGTACTTTAAGTTAAAAACAAAGAAGACCAACTAAATGTAGGATGTGACAAGGTTAATTTTCTACTAAAATGTTTAAAGCAGCTACAAAGTTTTCCCATTTTTTAAAATGAGTAGCGAGTTTATCCCTCTCCCTCGCAATATGGAGTTCGATATTATAAACACGTCTTATCCTGGCAATAAAGCCTCTCAACGAAGGTAAACCTCCAAGGCATTTCCTTACATAAATATAATATTTACCTAAAAGCATAACATGATTGGTTATAAAGAAATCTTCCATTTCTTCAAAAATCCCTGAAAACAAACCTATCTCGTTAAAGGATTTTATAACAATGTTATTTTCTTTAAGCCAGGACAAGACTTGTTTCCAAAATTCAGAAGACACTTTGCAACGAGAGAGTAAATGTTCTATGGATTCTGGTTCTTCATTGCAAAAAGTGCTGTTTGGAGATTGCGAAAGGCCGAAGCGAAATAATTTAT
>NC_090876.1:34269112-34281612 GCF_036669935.1 Montipora foliosa
AAGCGCGTTGATCTCTTCGTTTAATTTGCTATTCTCTCTGGTAGTGGTGTCGCACTGGTCTTGTAAATCTTTGTTCTTCTGTTTAAGTGATTGCACTTCTTCCCATACGGCGTTCAGTGACTTCATTACTTCGCTTAATTAAGTCTAATTTGACTTCCTGGATTTCACTTTTCAGTTCGTCTTTTGATGCTTTAATGTCTACATGGATAATGGACAGCTTTTCCAGGATCATTTTGTCTGTTACATCCTCTTCACCGGTCGAACTTGATCCACGTGCACGTTTCTTTTCTTGAGTATTTGACATTCTTTGGAATGAGAATAACTTAATCTATAGTGAAAACAGCTTTCACAAGTCAATAGGAACTAATTCAATTCTATACCAGTACAAGTAAAACTCCTCAATGTCACGAAACCGCCATAGTTTGTTGAACGGTTAAAGAAACGTACCAACCGCCATGACAGCTACCCCCAGTCCCGACTTAAATACTGCTTATCAGCGCTATTTGTAGACAGCCAGAAGTCTGCCTTCTGCAGTTATCATACACCACAAAGGGAAGAAGAGAAGGAAGAAGTTCGAACTTCAGGATTATTTGGCGCTGAAAATTAATAAAATGGAAAAGGAAACGCCTCTTCATCTAAATGTGCTACTTGCTCAAATTGTAGAACTTGAAGGGGACTGTGCCAAAATAATCATAAAGTTTGGATTTATCACTACAGACAGACACTTACAATAGCCTACAAAATGGCTTCTGATCAATAGATTATGAAACCCTTTTTCCTTACTTTTTAAAGTTTTATTTTCACTTGCTTTTCATTATTACGAAATCAAAGTAAACAAAAGATAGAGCAAATAGCTAAGCATATTAAAAAATCAACAATACATTGTGTATGTTTCAGGTATTTTATTCCTTAGAAGATAAATCAATATTGTTACCCCCTGCCCTCCTAAGGAAATTCATTAATGAACACTGACCTTCTAAAAAAAGCTCTGAGAAAGAAAAGTAGAATCGGTTATCATGTTCAGTGTGCCCAACCCCAACCTTAATGCTACCCTTTTAAATTATTCATGAAAAAATTTAAGCTACTCACCTCTAGGATCAATTTACATACCAATACATTTCATGTACTAGCTAATAATAGATGGATCTTTGTTGATGTTTCCTACTTTCAATTTCAACCTAGTTTAAAATAAAATGACCAAAGTTGAAATTAAGATTAACCTGAATTTACATTTAACTGTAACAGAGATGCACATGAAGAAGAGGAGGCGATTCGCGATTACTTCAGCAAAGGATTTAGCTATAACGACATACTTGCACTGTTAGATAAATACCATGACATTCGAATGAGTATAGCTAAGTTGAAAAGCCACAGGAAAGACTACGGTCTTAAAACAAGAAATGTGGAATATGATATGGACTCAGTGAGGGACAAGATCAGTAGTCTATTAGCTGGACCGGACTGCATGGGAGGCTACAGACATATTTGGAACACTCTCAAGATGAAATGAGTGCGTGCTCCCCGTTCTACTGTCGAAGCTTTCCTCAGAGAATTGGACCCCGAAGGAGAAGCGGAAAGAAGGGAGCAGAGGCTTCGTAGAAGAGCCTACAGGAACAGTGGGCCTAACGATTCGTGGCACTGCGATGGGTATGATAAGCTCAAACCCTTCGGCTTTCCTATTCACGCCTGCTTAGATGGATGGAGCAGAAAAGTGTTACGGTCGTATGTGACGCGATCAAACAACTGGCCGCAAAACATTGCAACCTATTACCTTGATGCCGAACACCAAGGTGGATTAATGGACTCCATACACAGTTTTTTTTTCGGGGATGATTTAAGTAGTCATCGTTATGTGCCATCTCCCAGGAATCAGAGGATAGAGGCGTGGTAGTCCTACTTCAGAAAAACCAGAACGAACTGGTGGATAAATTTCTTTAAGGACCTAGAAGAGCAAGGCACGTTTAATCCAGCAAGTGAACCTGGGCGTGAGTTGTTATGGTTCTGTTTTGCACCATTACTGAAGCAGGATCTTGATCACTTTCAAGGGAATTGGAACACCCATTATATTCGAAAGTCAAGACATGATACAATCCCTGGACGACCTGAATCCTTGTACTATTTCTATCGTGCCGGCTACATTAAAGGAGTATTTCCAGTACCCTCTCACTACTTGTGACTTGCAGATGCCAAGGAACTGGAGAGAGGGTGTAGAGTTGTACAACACATTATTGGACTATGCATTGATTGGCACCTAAATGATTTCCTCTCGAAATAATGGCATGTTTTATTACCTGATGAATTAAGGGCTTTTTAGGAATCCACATTACTTTTGGAATCGTAGTATGTCATCAATACCCCTCAATTAATCATCTGCTAAACAAGTTTTTTGCGTTTAATATATTTTCACATCAACAAAAGGATACGTCGAAACGACAAACAGGAACAGTCTTCACAACAGAAACCATAACCTTATCTAAGAACACAACCTTAAAGAGGTAACAGGGTGAGAGATCTCTATGAAAAATTAAAGTTGTCATATTTTACCTGTGGCCTAGCGGTCTACTTTTGTTAACTTTTAACAATAACAGGAACTTTAACAAAGAATTTTACCTACTCTTTTGCTTTCTACATTATTAACACAGTTAAGATATTTTAATGTGATAATGTGATAGACAGAACCTGTTTCACCACAGTATTACTTAAGCAAACAAGACTTTTTTCCGTGTTCACATGGCCTCATCTAAACACTAGGGGAAGTTGGGAGAATTCGAGACAGTTATGCAAACCCGACGCAGTCGAGGGTTTGCATAACTTTCGAGAATTCTCCTAACTCCCCGAGTGTTTAGATGAGGCGATGTTAACATGAAAAAAAGTCCTCTATTGCTTTTATAAAATATTTCTCAAAAGAAATTCGACAAATGAAGGAAAATGCTGAGGTTTTTTTTCTTCTTGATTGAAACAGATTTTCTTGATACCTAAGACCTTTCTTGTGAGACCCTTCAAGTGGGAACTTATCATGACCCAACATCATCTGTACAATTCTATTGTAGTTTCTTTTATGTACATTGAAAGATTTTGACTTCTAACTTTGAAAACATGATTGACAAATCGCAGTTATGAAATGCAATCATAAATAATGAAATGTAGGTTGTCATTTTCAAACCCACCTGGCATAAACAGTGCCTGTGTTCCATCGTCATAGAGTAAGACATAATCTGGCTTTGTTGTGTCAAATCGTCTATCAAACGCCTTCCACTTGCGTATCGCTTTCTCAAGAATTGTAGCATAAGTTGCATTTGTTGGGGCAGCTATGGACAGGCGCTTCGCACGGATGGTCTTGAGGTCCTGCTCATCAAATCTTCTCAAACCAATATTTATGGTAACTTCGACATTCTCATCTTTTTTGGTAGCTTTTTTTTTGGGTCGAAACTGAGATGCTTGCTTTTCGGATGCTTTGGCAGTTACATAGCTTTCAAATGACATTGCCTTTCTTTTGTGCATCTGAGGTCTCCAGAAAGAAGCAGGCTAACTTGTGATACATGCACTATTCGATTTTTCACTCCAGTCTGGAGGACCATTTTTCAATTGATCATTATTGCAATTCCAAAAGAATCTTGTTCTTTTTCTAACTTTCTTTGCGCAAGCAGTACAAAATCTGTGAACAGAATATATCATAATAACTAACTGATTTTTTCAGTTCGGCGTAAATATTCGGTACACTTTTTTTACCACGTCCCTGAACAGTAAAGTTATATCCACTAGAGGCTCAAGACCTTGGTAAGAAGAAACAAATAAACTTAGTCCCAGGTAATTGCTATTAATGGCGAGTTTGTTTAGCTCCTCCAAACCAAACACTGAAGTACATTTTAACCGATAAGCTTAATTCTCAAGAACGAAAGCGAAAAATTATTTTTGATTTACACGCATTATGAATTTGAATAGCGATGTATACTTACAAATAATCACATTCTTTACCTTGTTTTCCGCATTCCGTCTTCCATCTTCTCTCCGCTCTGCAATTTTATAGGAATGGTGGCAAAATGTCACATGGTGATATTCCTCGGCGGAAAACTGGCACGAGATGTACTTCCGCTTAAACTTCAACTTCCGCCGTGGTGTCGACAAACTTTTGCCATGGTGTTCACAGACAATTGCCGGAGCGTTCACAATTTTTTTGTCCCGCTTTATACCAAATCGTACAAATCCTATTTTCGTCAATTTAAAAATAAAATTTTTTGCCTAAAAATTAAATTCTCGTGTGCTGGCTGTAATGCCAGCTACATTGGCGAGACCACTCGCCACCTTTGTACACGTGCTCGTGAGCATCTCCTGTCGGACAAGTCTTCGCATGTTTACAGGCACCTGCAGTCATCTTGGGCCTGTTCTTGTCATACAGAATGTTTCACGATCTTAGATTCTGCCGCTTCAAAATTCCAAATTAAGATCAAAGAGGCATTGCACATCAAGTGGGAAAATCCCATTTTTAATCAGCGGTTGAGGCATCTAGACTTGTCTCTTTCTTTTTAATTACGTTGTTCCTTTTGTCTCTTATTTTATTGATATGCGCGCTATTTTTGTTTTCCATGCATTTCGTATTTCATATTGTACGCAAGTTTTGACGCGTTATTTTGTAACGTACCTTAATATACATTCAAATGCACAACCGTTAAAAGAACATCTGCAACTGAAGATGACATGAGAATGTCGAAACATGTTTTGTAAATTGAAAACTGTCGTTTCTTTCTTGAAACTTAAGTAGTATACAAAAAATAAATGTCGGCGTAGTTTTTTTTAATTGCGCAGTATTGACTTCAAACTTTTGCTGTGATACTTGTGGACGACCGTAGGTATACACTAATGACGATTAATTTTGTACTTTATGAAGAAGCATAGTTATTTCCATATACACTATATTCAATATAGAAAGCAGCTTTCTGGGGCTGGAAACTGGATCTCCGCCTTTAGGCCTGGCTAAATCTATATATCAACCAAAGCTAATCGTAACCTGACCCTCATTTCTCTCTAGACATAATCTATTGTAGGCGCCAAGAAAGTTTCTTAAATTTATTTGAGTACGTATTCAACCTAGGAAAAATGAAGATCAACAATTTAACCTAGTTAAAACGGATTCAACCTGAGAACGGATTCCTTCTTAATCAAAGTAAAAGCATGCTAATATATGCAGAAATTTTCAAGTTTTCATGGCGCAGTATGACAGATGGGATGACACAAGAATCTTACACTCACTGAGAAAAGTGGAGAAAATACGTCTTTCCATTGCGAGACAAGTCGAACAAAAACTTGCATAGTGTATCATGTATGTTGTGAGAATTGAACCCACGACTACTGGAGACGCTATGGTGATTTTTTCCAAGTTCCCAATGGATGTCATTTCACAAAATATATGTATATATGATTCTCACATTTGCTCACTTAGGTGGTTGGTTGGCGCATCTCATCACATATGCTCTGAGGTGACTGCGCGATCCAGTTATGAGCTATGCCTTCAGGCGTTACTTGACTGCGTGATGCAGTTCTAGTCAAAGACCCACATTTCACCCTTGCTCACCACAGAGTCTCCAGTGGGTCTAGTGGTTAGAACTTCCCATTTTATCACTAAGAGTCGTGAAACTCGGATTTGTTTCCAAGTTTCCAATGTTCAATTTCAAAACATATATGCATATAACATTCCCTCATTTGCTCACATAGTGTATCAGTTCCATTTGAACTTTGCAAAAGAACAACAGTGTTTCTTAATTCTTAAAGGAAGGCCTTGTTTGAGAGGCAAACCATGTGCAAGTCAAGTCATCCTCTTGTGTCTTGTAATTTGACCATTACATATCCTTATTAATCGGCATAGGAATTGTCTTACTACATCGTACTTGCGCAGTACGAACAGAATGCTAAATGAAATATCGGTTATAAACACGTAACGTTCACAACACCCTTTTTTTCCTAATCATAAAGGCGGTTACAGATCGGAGTTAACTGGTAACAACTAGTGATGGTATATGACACCCTTTTACTGAGTTCTGTTTTATCCTTTTGTGAGAAAAGTAACTATAAAAAAAAGTTCGGGGTCCTACAGATTTCCAATTGGTTGCCTAAATTCAATCAGGTTTCTTAACATCTTGTAATATTAAACAAGGGCATTGTGAAGAGGTGACACCAAGGAATTTTTTATCTAATCTTAACAGCAAACTTTGTTTTGTAAGTCGCAAAGAGAGAGTTTCAAAATCCTGCCAGAATAATTTAGTATAAGGACACAAAAAAGGAAAGGAACTTTATTTAAGTGTCTGGTCATTCTAGCGCTGGAGCACCGATTGGGGACACTCTAAACTGAAATCAACAAATTAACGCAAATCACATCAAATGCTGTTTTTGAGGAGAGCGGAAAACCGGAGCATACGGAGAAAAACTTCTGGGTACAGAGAACAGAACCAATAAATTCAACCCACATAAGACATCGAGTCTGGGAATCGAACCCAGGCCACATTGGAGAGAGTGCGAGTGCTCTCACCACTACGCCAGCCCTGCATCCTCAATAATAAAAGGTAATAGAAAAAATGTAACATCGTTTCAAAAAAAAACACTTGTCCTCTTCAATAAGACCTATCTTGTAGAACTTAATGTAAGTAAAGAGGATACTATTTAGTATCTTGTATTGAAACGTCCGAGGAAAGTCTCAAACACACACTGTATGTATTGAGTAAAGTGTATACTTCTTCTCATAATCTGAACCCGAGATTTAGAGCACAATTTACTTCTCTCCCTTACAAATCATTAGCATAGAATAATCGTCTTTACATTTCATCGCGTTTACGTCCAATTCGAGATCGGAATTCTTAAATGAAGGAGGTGTCGGAGGGATGACAGTTAGCATGTTTAATATCAGAGGGCGTGGATACACGCAGACCTATGGAAATTAGAAAATTTGTTTGGCAAGTGTTTGATGAAGCTTTCGGGAACAGATAGAGACTTAGGAAGAAGGAGCGATTTTATAATCAACACTTTTCCATGGAGAGATAATCCTCTGGACGACCTAAAATAGACCATTTTCCTCATACGCCCAATTTTTTTTTTTTTCAAAATATTTCTCATAGAGTAATTTTTCATCATCACTAAAAAAGACTCCATGAATAGCTTTTATTGGTTTTATGAGGCCATTTTATATCAAAGGCTTTAGTTCAGTGGTTTTTGTTTTCAAAGACACTATCCATAGTCCTGTCTTATTATTAGTAGCAGTATTATTATTACTATTATTATTATTATTATTATTATTATTATAGCAGTATAAAACGTATGAATGCTACTAAAATAAGCTCCATAGGGCGCACCGCGTGGCCTATGTTGCTGACAAGAATTTGCGTAAAAATCTAAATCCTAAGCCTTCACAGCTGCCTTCAAATCCAAAAGTAAAAGAAATTACAAAATCAAAACTAATCTAAATAAACAGGTTCCCTCTTGAGTAGGTATCATCCGTCCTTGATCAAGTTCACTTGGTTATGACTTTGAATGTGCGAGCGATGTTTACGGAGCTCGACAGTAGCTCGACAGTACCGCCTTTTGCATCCTCTTCAAAATGTGAAGTGTACGTGAACCAAAGATCCTGTTCATCTCCACTTCAAGTTCCTTCGACCAACCACCCAGTACGTCCATGATGACGTTAAGTTGTACGATCTTATAGTTTGGGTAACGCTTGATGAGTTCGAAGGGTAGGGGTCCGTACTCTTCCATCTTTTCAGCCTCTTTCTTCTCTCGGTTGTCAATCCACGGGCAACTCATTTCCGCTAACAGTACTTTCTTTTCCTTGTCATCAATAATGCGCGCATCTACTCTATTGGCCCGCAACGTAGTATGCTCTGCATAGACTGGGACATCCCAGGAAGCCTGCGCTTGGGTAGATTCATACAGTGGTTTATTATTCTTATTATTATTATTATTATTATTATTATTATTATTATTATTATTATTATTATTATTACCTTTGAATCCCGACAAATCACGGAACAAATAGTCGGTTCACACTGCAGACTGTTTCTGTAACAAAAACAATTCTTAGGTTAAAAAATCCACCTAAGACTGAAGTGCAATTTCAAATTCTAAACAAAAACAAATACTTGCTCTGAATTGTGCCATCGTCTTGGCGCTTTGCAGTAATAAAACAAATTTAACAGACGGCAAAAAGGTTTACTAGATGACGTCACAGAGTGTCGTATGTCCGGATCTGTCATTAAGACATTCGCCAACGAGCTTTTATTGGTTAATTACCTGGGGAAATGAATTTTCCTTAGCTAATGCTTTGGGGTAGCTGTCAAGGTAAAGTCTCCGCTTACGAGCCAGAAAGCTCATCAGGCCGGCGCTTATCTCCGGTTTCTGTAGCATGAAGCGACCAGGAGTATTTGTACTCCCCCCTGGATGGGATGCTAGTCCATCGCAGGGTTACCCCCAGCATTACGCCGGTACCCATTTATACACCTGGGTGGAGAGAGGCACCGTGAGAGTAAAGTGTCTTGCCCAAGAACACAACACAATGTCCCCTGCCAGGCCCCAAACCCGGACCACTCGATCCGGAGTCGAGCGCACTAACCATGAGGCCACCGCGCTGTCAAGGGAAACTCTATTGTTCTCGTGACATATCAAGCTCCAGACGATAAAATTTCACCCAGGTAAATTAGTTGGGGAAAATCGGTCACACTGAAAAAAATCAGTTTCCCGAGGTAAACTGTCAACAAGTCGAGTTTACCCAGGTAAAAAATTGCAGTGTGACCACAGCTAATGTAACATCTGAAACAGAGCTGGAGCATAGTTTGTATTAGAAAGGGCCGCTGCCGTATCGTTTGCAAATTGAAGAAGTTTAGTTTCATTTTCTCCTGGTTTAATTCCTTTAATATTCGAAACTTCGCGTACCGCAATTACCAAAGTTTCAACAGCAGGACAGAGAGATATGTCGAGATAGGACTCTCATTGTCTGACACCACGTTCCAGTTCAAAGTAGTCTGAGGCCGCGCCATTGTTAATAACATTATCCATTGTATGAAGTCACGAGCGAAGGCATTCGAAAAGAAAAGCCCATTATAAATACTCAAAAGCTATATGGAAATCAATGAAAATTAAGAGACCTGGAATTTCTTCCTTGTCCGTTGTCCATTAACTCAAAAGTTGACCGTACTTTTTCTCCAGGGTATCGATCTTTGACCGTTTTTGATTTGATTAACTATTTATTAATTCCAGCAAAATCAGTATTGACAATAAAGCTGACTTGTGAAAATAATACATTGTTCGTGGTAAGTCTTACGAAGCTCGTTTCATCTCGACCAAGGGACTCATCAGAGACCTTTCTGCTTGGCAAACTCGTTGTGTATCACGCCCAAAGTCCCATTCGCTAACAAAATTATGACAGCCATCTCGCTTTATATCGCATAAGGATTGCAGACCACACAAATTCATGAGTGAAAATTGACAATAAAGTTGACAGTTTCTCGTGAAAATATATTGTTCAGTATTATTTGGAAATGCAATTAAAAAACACTTAACTTCATATCGTAAACTTTCATGTTGAAGTTGGAAATGTATATCCGTCACGAACAGCGAGCAGAAGAAGATGGTCAATCACCTCATTTAACTAATATCTTGTAATTAACCTTTGGACTTGTTATATCTCTGTGTGATATTATTATGTCTGTAATTAAAGGCAATATGCAAGTAACCTTGCCTATTTTTAAAATAATTCTTCGGACGTACGGTAAGTAGTATAGCTTGCGGAAATTTTTAATGTGTCAACTGTTCCCAAAATTCGACATTTTAACCATAATTCTTCTAGTTTCTCAACACAAAATTACAAAATCGACACATTTTTACAGGCACATGGTTACATTTAAGATTCCTGGCTTGATTTTGCACTGATTTTTTGCCATTTCTCATAACCAGGTAAGGTAAAATAGTGAAATCAAGATGGCGGGTGTGATGACGTCATACGACTTCAGAGACATCCTCCGACCTTGATGGGCCTTATTAAAACGACTCGCCAGGGGTTCGGGGTTTAAAATGCCCCACAATGTCTCCCGTTCAAATTTTGTCAACCATTACTTACAGATTGGGACCTCAACAAGCGCTGCTATGTGCGCCTTGTCTATGTCTTTGAGTCTCTGACCTTGCAAAATTTTGCAAAATATTGAGACCTTGCTCGGAAGGGGAAGAGATGATGGTCAAAGGGTATACCATGGTTGTCGGAAAAAATCGAAACTTTGTATCTAGTTACGAATTAGATTTTTCTTTTAGAGCAATTAAATCCGCTGCTTAGTTGGCCATTGAAGTTAAGGAAATTCTCCTTCAAAAAATCAGCAAGACGAACACTTTTGTAGGAAATCCCCAATGGAAGGCAGATTGTTCTTTTGAGGCAATTAAAAGGATGGGCCACTGCCTTTGTGGAGCAAAATGGGTTCAAAAGTCAAGCACACGACCCCGCCAGGACTCGAACCTGGAATCTTCTGATCCGAAGTCAGACGCCTTCTCCATTAGGCCACGAAGAAACATTCGCACAAAGAAAAAGGTCGTCATTAATCACCTTGCCGTAAAACGAAATATACATCGCTAACGTGACCTGACTTCGTTGGACTAGATCAGTGAAATAAAATATGCAAAATCGTTCAACAATAGGAAAGGCAACCTTACAGAATTGATTCAGAGTACGACCTCAACTTTATTCGGTTGGAACCACCAACTGATGAACTCTTACCCAAGAAAACAAGAAATGGGGACAAAGTTAAAAAGCTGCCCAAAATGGTTTACTACAAAGCCAGCCGGTAGTGCATGGTGTTATTGGACCTTGCGATGGGAAGAAATCCTGTTTAAGGCTGATGATCCAGGCGTGAGTGTTGAATGGTAGTTGTGTTTGCCTCAATTTGCCGGGTAAACCTGTTTTCTCGAGCGTTTTGCATTGAATCGAGCTCTCTAAAGTCACCGAAGGAAGGTAGAGAGTTCTTACGTCAATCACAATTTTAATTTTCCGCCAGGAATTTAAAGTGGGATCTTGTGCTCAAAGAAGCCTGTAGGCAGGTTGCACCGACAGTTGGAGGCCCCGTGGCCCAATGGATAAGGTTTGAATCCTGGTGGAGTCGATATTAATGTGTGTCCTTTTCATTTGCCGAAGCTGCTGTTGTGTCGCACGACATATAACTAAAGAAGAAGCGTCATGGGTCATGGATGTCTAAATGGAGTTGAGCTGTGGCTGTCTGTCGGAAAATGGTGTGAAGATTTGATGTGACCAGGATAATCCATACACGAGAAATCGTTTAAGCGATACTACGAAATTGCATCTCTTAGGGAGACTTTACAGATACGGAGTTTAACAAGCGATCTTGTTGGCAGTTTGTTCATGTTTTCGAGTCTCTCAGGTACTATTAAAATTTCACAGAGACGTTGTGTGGAAGGGAAAGAGATGATGGTGAAAGGCTATTTCATGGTTCTTCGACAATCAAAATCAAAACTTTGGGCTGCTGTTTTACTCTTAAACGAGCGCGGTGACCTATATTTTTTGTTCCATAATGTTGGTGTACAAATTATTCCCTTTAAAATAAAAAAAAATAGAAAACAATTATCAGAAGGAAAAAAGAGATAGCTAAAAACGTACACAAATCCCCTTACGCAGGGATGTAAGTTATGATCTTGAAAACAACGACTCGAGAAACGTTTTGAGTCGACGTCGTTTTAAGTTGAGTGATTTTGCCTTAAACTATAAGATAGTGTTCCTTATGCTCTGGACTTTCTACCTATCAGGTGTTTTTTCAAGTGTTACATGAAAAGCCCTCTCGTTTAGCTACCGCAAAATGTATCCTGTAGCCGATGAAATAACCAGCGTGATTAGTATCAGTACAGGCATCAATGGGGTAAGATTGGCCCATTATATCTCTAAAGCAAGCACGGTGACATCTTTTTTATTGTAGTTCTCAAAACAGGGATTAGTAGGGAACATTCCGGGGAAGTTTCAAGAAAATCGTTCGACAACTTTTTTTTTTTGAGAAGTCACCTTAAATATGATGTCAGGACTGTGAGAATTTTTGAAAGCTAGCCATATCGAGTCAGCGCTTAACCCTAATCACTAGAGTTCAGTGCCTAACCCGACAGTTATCCTCTGCCTAAACAGAGTGTTCTTTATCTGCCGAGGCGGGTTGACACTGAGGTTGTCAGGTATTGCCACGTAACGTGTCACGAAGTGTCTCTACTTATTTTGGAGTATCCCGGTCCCAGTTGTAGCCAAAAGCAAAATTTGCATAATAATAGAGCCAAATTCCACAAAATACTCTTTTACTTTTGTTCACTACACCGACATTACCGCCATAACGTCAGGTGCAATCCAAGGGCATGTCCCAGAAAATCTTATCAGAAACTAAGGGGGCTTTGCCTATTGCTGATTCAGATGTAGATGAAGAGTTCCTTTTTTTTTTTTCAGGAGTCAAGAAATCTTATTCTTATTTTGCGGGTTCGAAGCAGAGGAACAA
>NC_090876.1:34294112-34301612 GCF_036669935.1 Montipora foliosa
ATTAGTAACTTACTTTTCGATCCCTTGCAAATGATTCTATCAATTTTGTCTGCATTCTGCAACGCCTTCCTCCTGGTTGCCGTGATACAAATTAAAAGTTATCAACATCCTTCCCTGATATTTTTTTGCAGTTTGGCGACCAGCGACTTCGTTTGGTCGTTTTTATATTTCTACAAAACCATTTTAAAGTCAGTCCATATCCATCGCTGCCCACCCACTACAACTGCCGAAACCCTCATTGCTATCTTGTGTGTTTATGCGACGTTTAGTAGTTTGACCGTGACTAGCAAGGATCGATATCACGCCGTTAGCAGGCCTCTCTGGTATTGAAATCACATGACTATGTCACGTGCAAGAAGGGAATGTTTCATTACTTGGTTGACACGTGTAGCATGTTTAGCAGTTCTCTCTGGGCTAAGACGGCTTCAGGAAAGTTTCATAATTGTAATGCACATTTTTGGCTTTACATTCAGCGTTGCTTGCAGTTTGATAACCATCTCTTGCTATGTTGGTATACATTTTGCCAACAGAGCTTATCGGAGAGCCATTCCACAGTGCGGTACAAGACAGCCTGCCGCAGTGTTAATAAGAGAGAAGAAAGTCTCTCTTTAGTTTTTACGTATCTGCCAGCTCTGATGCTTCTGGTTGTTCTATCTGCCTCAGGGTACAAGGATTTATCACCTTTTCGTTCGTTTTTTGCTTCAGTCATTTCCTTGAATGGACTCT
The DNA here is from genome assembly GCF_036669935.1 of Montipora foliosa. Lineage (NCBI taxonomy): Eukaryota > Metazoa > Cnidaria > Anthozoa > Scleractinia > Acroporidae > Montipora > Montipora foliosa. Next base: position 34,294,839 of record NC_090876.1, read on the forward strand.
TAAACCTAATTATCACCTTTAAAAGAAATAAACACGTTCGAAGGTCTTTGCATCAAATATTTCGATTTTGAAATCAAAGACGTTTGACACAAGGAAAAGCGTTTAACAAATCCCACAAGAGGTTGACTACATCAGCTTTGTTGAATCTCAGCATTTTAAGAGTAGTCGGCCGCAATGTAGTAAAGATAAATTTACGGTTAACTCTTAAGTTAACTTTTAAATCTAAAAATCCTAGTTCAAGAATAAATCTCTTGAGGATCGTATTAATATGATGATAATAAACATTTACTTTATTTATTTGTTTATTTTTCCGGGCGTACACATACATGTGAACTTCATATATTTAAGGTTAATAGGCTCTTTAAAACGGGAACGGGGAATCGGGGGATGGGAATGGGAAATGCTAATGGCGAATAGGGAACGGGGAACGGGGAACGGGGAATCTTTAAAACAAGGAATCTTTAAAATCGGGAATCTTTAAAGGCGGGAATCTTTAAAATGAGGATTCTTTAAAAGCGGGAATCTTTAAAAGCGGGAACTTTAAAATGAGGATTCTTTAAAAGCGGGAACCTCTGGGAATTACTGATTATTCAACTAAAATCAATTTATTCATTGTAATTATATCGCACGCTAAAGCATATCTGTTTAGCGGGCTAGTGGAGCGGTACATACGAGTAATACGCATAGTTTTCTCATAAAGGAAGCTCTAATTATAAGCCTTGCAAGCATTTTTCACGTCAGCAAACACATACCCGGTTCAGTTTGACAGGGGGGTGTTGATCGACTCCCCAAGGCTTTCGTTAAATTTAGTCACAGTAAAATAAATTCACATGGAGTGCAAAACCCTTAGCTTCCACTACAACATGACAATATATTTATTTTATCGTACTTGTGAAATGAAACAATAGATTAAGGCTGTTACGTTAATCACGTGGGCGTGGAGTTGTCCCATAGGAGGTTTGAAATGTTAAGCATTGAATTTGGCCAACTAAGCCGAAGAAGTCAGGTAATGTTAGCGATGAATATTTCGTTTGACGGAAAGGTGATTAATGACGACCATTTTCTATGTGCGCAAGTGGCCTCGTGGCCTAATGGAGAAGGCGTCTGACTTCGGACCAGAATATTGCAGGTTCGAGTCCTGGCGGGGTCGTGTGCTTGACTTTTGAATCCATTTTGCGCCACAAAGGCAGTGGCCCATCCTTTTACCTCAAAAGAACAATCTGCCTTCCATTGGGGATTTCCTTCAAAGGTCTTCGTCTTTCTCATCTTTTAAAGGAGAATTTCCTTAACTTCAATGACCAACTAAGCATCGGATCTAATTGCTCTAAAGGCAAAATCTAAGCGTTGTCTCAAATTCCACACGTTTCAACTTAAAGACCTCAAACGACAAAACTGAATATCAATTCGTAACTAAGTACAAAGTTTCGATTTTTTCCGACAACCATGGTATACCCTTTGACCATCATCTCTTCCCCTTCCGAGCAAGGTCTCAATATTTTGCGAAATTTCACAAGGTCAGAGACTCAAAGACATAGACAAGGCGCCAACAGGAGCGCTTGTTGAGGTCCCAATCTGTAAGTAATGGTGGATAAAATATGAACGGGAGACCGTTTAGGGGCATTTAAAACCCCGAGGCCCTGGCGAGCCGTTTCAATAAGGCCCATCAAGGTCGGACGCGAACATCTTATCGTACTTGTGAAATGAAACAATAGATTGTGACTTTTACGTTAATCACGTGGGCGTGGAGTTGTCCCATAGGAGGTTTGAAATGTTAAGCATCCAATTTAGCCATTCATTCGCGTAGAGCTTTTGTAGTAGAAACATAGTTGGTAGGTTTCGCTCTCCAAAGAGTAAAGAAGAAGAGGCCAGTGTAGTGTCGGAGCCACTCCAAAGGCAGCACCATACAACACTAAATGGGGTACAAAAGTCTTCCAGCAATGGCATTAGCGACGGCAAAATAAATGTGCGATGTCTGAACTTGTTGGAGTGGCCGGTCTCAAATGCGAAGATGTTCAAGATGTGACGGTTTCGGTAGAGCACATGTCGCCAAATACACTAAACGTTTGGTTGAGCAAACTGGGGTGTGAAGTGGCCAAGCAAAATGGAGAGCGTTATCTGCCCAATTTGCTTTATTTGTTAGTTTGTGCGATCAACTGACATTTGCGTGAGACTGGAGGAGAGGATGCATTAAACTTTATGAACAAGGCACACAAGAGGAAGGTAAACTGTTACTTAATGGTTGTGATTGAAATATCAAACTTATGCAAACTTATGATTGATTGATAAACTTTGTACTATTTTACAGCCTCGTGTTTGTCAAAGTTAAGCATACTAATTAGGCGAGTTACAGATCTTTAGAGAGAAAGTCAGGTAATGTTAGCGATGAATATTTCGTTTGACGGAAAGGTGATTGATGACGACCTTTCTCTTTGTGCGAAAGTGGCCTCTTGGCCTAATGGAGAAGGCGTCTGACTTCGGATCAGAAGATTCCAGGTTCGAGTCCTGGCGGGGTCGTGTGCTTGACTTTTGAATCCATTTTGCGCCACAAAGGCAGTGGCCCATCCTTTTACCTCAAAAGAACAATCTGCCTTCCATTGGGGATTTCCTTCAAAGGTCTTCGTCTTGCTCATCTTTTAAAGGAGAATTTCCTTAACTTCAATGACCAACTAAGCATCGGATCCAATTGCTCTAAAAGCAAAATCTAAGCGTTGTCTCAAATTCCACACGTTTCAACTTAAAGACGTCAAACGACAAAACTGAATATCAATTCGTAACTAAGTACAAAGTTTCGATTTTTTCCGACAACCATGGTATACCCTTTGACCATCATCTCTTCCCCTTCCGAGCAAGGTCTCAATATTTTGCGAAATTTCACAAGGTCAGAGACTCAAAGACATAGACAAGGCGCCAACAGGAGCGCTTGTTGAGGTCCCAATCTGTAAGTAATGGTGGATAAAATATGAACGGGAGACCGTTTAGGGGCATTTAAAACCCCGAGGCCCTGGCGAGCCGTTTCAATAAGGCCCATCAAGGTCGGACGCGAACATCTTATCGTACTTGTGAAATGAAACAATAGATTGTGACTTTTACGTTAATCACGTGGGCGTGGAGTTGTCCCATAGGAGGTTTGAAATGTTAAGCATCCAATTTAGCCATTCATTCGCGTAGAGCTTTTGTAGTAGAAACATAGTTGGTAGGTTTCGCTCTCCAGAGAGTAAAGAAGAAGAGGCCAGTGTAGTGTCGGAGCCACTCCAAAAGCAGCACCATACAACACTAAATGGGGTACAAAACTCTTCCAGCAATGGCATTAGCGACGGCAAAATAAATGTGCGATGTCTGAACTTGTTGGAGTGGCCGGTCTCAAATGCGAAGATGTTCAAGATGTGACGGTTTCCGTAGAGCACATGTCGCCAAATACACTAAACGTTTGGTTGAGCAAACTGGTTTGTGAAGTGGCCAAGCAAAATGGAGAGCGTTATCTGCCCAATTTGCTTTATTTGTTAGTTTGTGCGATCAACTGACATTTGCGTGAGACTGGAGGAGAGGATGCATTAAACTTTATGAACAAGGCACACAAGAGGAAGGTAAAGTGTTACTTAATGGTTGTGATTGAAATATCAAACTTATCCAAACTTATGATTGATTGATAAACTTTGTACTATTTTACAGCCTCGTGTTTGTCAAAGTTAAGCATACTAATTAGGCGAGTTACAGATCTTTATAAAAAGTAATCCCATTCATAACTCAACTAATTAACCATTGATCAACCCCAGCCTTTCCCTGCTACCTATTCAATCCCTGCCCGTGCTTTCATACAGCTGCATTTTATCGGGACTTACACACCTATACATGTGACCCGAATAGTGCGTTCCTGTTGAGTGTCATTGTTATGAATTATTAATCAATTCTACAAAGTCTCCCCAAGGAATGCGATTTCACGGTATCGCTTACAATCGATTTGTCGTGTATGATTTATCCTGGTCACATCAAATCTTCACACCATTTTCCGACAGACAGCCACAGCTCAACTCCATATAGACATCGACGTTCCATGACGTTTCTTCTTTAGTTACATGTTGTGCGGCACAACAGCAGCTTCTGGAAATGAAAAGGAAACACACTATTAATATCGACCCCGCCAGGATTCGAACCTGGAATCCCCTGATTCGTAGTCAGATGCCTTATCCATTGGGCCACGGGGCCTTCAACTGTCGTTGCAACCTGCCCACAGACTTTTTTGAGAAACAAGATCTCACTTTAAATTCATGGCGAAAATTTTCAATTGTGATTGACGTGAGGACTCTCTGCCTTCCTTCGGTGACTTCCTTCGGTGACGATTTTCAATGCAAAACGCGCGAGAAAGCAGGTTTACCCGGCAAATATTAATTGGGGCAAACACAACTACCATTCAACACTCAGGCCTGGATCATCAGCCTTAAACAGGATTTCTCCCCATCGCAAGGTCCAATAACAACATACACTACCGGCTGGCTTTGTAGTAAACCATTTTGGGCAGCTTTTTAACTTTGTCGCCATTTCTTCTTTTCTTGGGTAAGAGTTCATCGGTTGGTGGTTCCAACCGAATAAAGTTGAGGGCGTACTCTGAATCAATTCTGTAAGGTTGCCATTCCTATTCTTGAACGATTTTGCATATTTGATTTCACTGAGCTAGGCCAACGAAGTCAGGTAATGTTAGCGATGAATATTTCGTTTGACGGAAAGGTGATTGATGACGACCTTTCTCTTTGTGCGAAAGTGGCCTCTTGGCCTAATGGAGAAGGCGTCTGACTTCGGATCAGAAGATTCCAGGTTCGAGTCCTGGCGGGGTCGTGTGCTTGACTTTTGAATCCATTTTGCGCCACAAAGGCAGTGGCCCATCCTTTTACCTCAAAAGAACAATCTGCCTTCCATTGGGGATTTCCTTCAAAGGTCTTCGTCTTGCTCATCTTTTAAAGGAGAATTTCCTTAACTTCAATGACCAACTAAGCATCGGATCTAATTGCTCTAAAAGCAAAATCTAAGCGTTGTCTCAAATTCCACACGTTTTAACTTAAAGACGTCAAACGACAAAACTGAATATCAATTCGTAACTAAGTACAAAGTTTCGATTTTTTCCGACAACCATGGTATACCCTTTGACCATCATCTCTTCCCCTTCCGAGCAAGGTCTCAATATTTTGCGAAATTTCACAAGGTCACAGACTCAAAGACATAGACAAGGCGCCAACAGGAGCGCTTGTTGAGGTCCCAATCTGTAAGTAATGGTGGATAAAATATGAACGGGAGACCGTTTAGGGGCATTTAAAACCCCGAGGCCCTGGCGAGCCGTTTCAATAAGGCGCATCAAGGTCGGACGCGAACATGTTATCGTACTTGTGAAATGAAACAATAGATTGTGACTTTTACGTTAATCACGTAGGCGTGGAGTTGTCCCATAGGAGGTTTGAAATGTTAAGCATCGAATTTAGCCATTCATTCGCATAGAGCTTTTGTAGTAGAAACATAGTTGGTAGGTTTCGCTCTCCAGAGAGTAAAGAAGAAGAGGCCAGTGTAGTGTCGGAGCCACTCCAAAAGCAGCACCATACAACACTAAATGGGGTACAAAACTCTTCCAGCAATGGCATTAGCGACGGCAAAATAAATGTGCGATGTCTGAACTTGTTGGAGTGGCCGGTCTCAAATGCGAAGATGTTCAAGATGTGACGGTTTCGGTAGAGCACATGTCGCCAAATACACTAAACGTTTGGTTGAGCAAACGGGTTTGTGAAGTGGCCAAGCAAAATGGAGAGCGTTATCTGCCCAATTTGCTTTATTTGTTAGTTTGTGCGATCAACTGACATTTGCGTGAGACTGGAGGAGAGGATGCATTAAACTTTATAAACAAAGCACACAAGGGGAAGGTAAACTGTTACTTAATGGTTGTGATTAAAATATCAAACTTATGCAAACTTATGATTGATTGATAAACTTTGTACTATTTTACAGCCTCGTGTTTATCAAAGTTAAGCATACTAATTAGGCGAGTTACAGATCTTTATAGAGAAAGTCAGGTAATGTTAGCGATGAATATTTCGTTTGACGGAAAGGTGATTGATGACCACCTTTCTCTTTGTGCGAAAGTGGCCTCGTGGCCTAATGGAGAAGGCGTCTGACTTCGGATCAGAAGATTCCAGGTTCGAGTCCTGGCGGGGTCGTGTGCTTGACTTTTGAATCCATTTTCGCCACAAAGGCAGTGGCCCATCCTTTTACCTCAAAAGAACAATCTGCCTTCCATTGGGGATTTCCTTCAAAGGTCTTCGTCTTGCTCATCTTTTAAAGGAGAATTTCCTTAACTTCAATGACCAACTAAGCATCGGATCTAATTGCTCTAAAAGCAAAATCTAAGCGTTGTCTCAAATTCCACACGTTTCAACTTAAAGACGTCAAACGACAAAACTGAATATCAATTCGTAACTAAGTACAAAGTTTCGATTTTTTCCGACAACCATGGTATACCCTTTGACCATCATCTCTTCCCCTTCCGAGCAAGGTCTCAATATTTTGCGAAATTTCACAAGGTCAGAGACTCAAAGACATAGACAAGGCGCCAACAGGAGCGCTTGTTGAGGTCCCAATCTGTAAGTAATGGTGGATAAAATATGAACGGGAGACCGTTTAGGGGCATTTAAAACCCCGAGGCCCTGGCGAGCCGTTTCAATAAGGCCCATCAAGGTCGGACGCGAACATGTTATCGTACTTGTGAAATGAAACAATAGATTGTGACTTTTACGTTAA
>NC_090876.1:34311612-34325728 GCF_036669935.1 Montipora foliosa
CCCTGCCCGTGCTTTCATACAGCTGCATTTTATCGGGACTTACACACCTATACATGTGACCCGAATAGTGCGTTCCTGTTAAGTGTCATTGTTATGAATTATTAATCAATTCTACAAAGTCTCTGCAAGGAATGCGATTTCACGGTATCGCTTACAATCGATTTGTCGTGTATGATTTATCCTGGTCACATCAAATCTTCACACCATTTTCCGACAGACAGCCACAGCTCAACTCCATATAGACATCGACGTTCCATGACGTTTCTTCTTTAGTTACATGTTGTGCGGCACAACAGCAGCTTCTGGAAATGAAAAGGAAACACACTAATAATATCGACCCCGCCAGGATTCGAACCTGGAATCCCCTGATTCGTAGTCAGATGCCTTATCCATTGGGCCACGGGGCCTTCAACTGTCGGTGCAACCTGCCCACAGACTTTTTTGAGAAACAAGATCCCACTTTAAATTCATGGCGAAAATTTTCAATTGTGATTGACGTGAGGACTCTCTGCCTTCCTTCGGTGACTTCCTTCGGTGACGATTTTCAATGCAAAACGCGCGAGAAAGCAGGTTTACCCGGCAAATATTAATTGGGGCAAACACAACTACCATTCAACACTCAGGCCTGGATCATCAGCCTTAAACAGCATTTCTCCCCATCGCAAGGTCCAATAACAACATACACTACCGGCTGGCTTTGTAGTAAACCATTTTGGGCAGCTTTTTAACTTTGTCGCCATTTCTTCTTTTCTTGGGTAACAGTTCATCAGTTGGTGGTTCCAACCGAATAAAGTTGAGGGCGTACTCTGAATCAATTCTGTAAGGTTGCCATTCCTATTGTTGAACGATTTTGCATATTTGATTTCACTGAGCTAGGCCAACGAAGTCAGGTAATATTTCGTTTGACGGAAAGGTGATTGATGACGACCTTTCTCTTTGTGCGAAAGCGGCCTCGTGGCCTAATGGAGAAGGCGTCTGACTTCGGATCAGAAGATTCCAGGTTCGAGTCCTGGAGGGGTCGTGTGCTTGACTTTTCAATCCATTTTGCGCCACAAAGGCAGTGGCCCATCCTTTTACCTCAAAAGAACAATCTGCCTTCCATTGGGGATTTCCTTCAAAGGTCTTCGTCTTGCTCATCTTTTAAAGGAGAATTTCCTTAACTTCAATGACCAACTAAGCATCGGATCTAATTGCTCTAAAAGCAAAATCTAAGCGTTATCTCAAATTCCACACGTTTCAACTTAAAGACGTCAAACGACAAAACTGAATATCAATTCGTAACTAAGTACAAAGTTTCGATTTTTTCCGGCAACCATGGTATACCCTTTGACCATCATCTCTTTCCCTTCCGAGCAAGGTCTCAATATTTTGCGAAATTTCACAAGGTCAGAGACTCAAAGACATAGACAAGGCGCCAACAGGAGCGCTTGTTGAGGTCCCAATCTGTAAGTAATGGTGGATAAAATATGAACGGGAGACCGTTTAGGGGCATTTAAAACCCCGAGGCCCTGGCGAGCCGTTTCAATAAGGCCCATCAAGGTCGGACGCGAACATGTTATCGTACTTGTGAAATGAAACAATAGATTGTGACTTTTACGTTAATCACGTGGGCGTGGAGTTGTCCCATAGGAGGTTTGAAATGTTAAGCATCGAATTTAGCCATTCATTCGCGTAGAGCTTTTGTAGTAGAAACATAGTTGGTAGGTTTCGCTCTCCAGAGAGTAAAGAAGAAGAGGCCAGTGTAGTGTCGGAGCCACTCCAAAAGCAGCACCATACAACACTAAATGGGGTACAAAAGTCTTCCAGCAATGGCATTAGCGACGGCAAAATAAATGTGCGATGTCTGAACTTGTTGGAGTGGCCGGTCTCAAATGCGAAGATGTTCAAGATGTGACGGTTTCGGTAGAGCACATCTCGCCAAATACACTAAACGTTTGGTTGAGCAAACTGGTTTGTGAAGTGGCCAAGCAAAATGGAGAGCGTTATCTGCCCAATTTGCTTTATTTGTTAGTTTGTGCGATCAACTGACATTTGCGTGAGACTGGAGGAGAGGATGCATTAAACTTTATGAACAAAGCACACAAGAGGAAGGTAAACTGTTACTTAATGGTTGTGATTGAAATATCAAACTTATGCAAACTTATGATTGATTGATAAACTTTGTACTATTTTACAGCCTCGTGTTTGTCAAAGTTAAGCATACTAATTAGGCGAGTTACAGATCTTTATAAAAAGTAATCCCATTCATAACTCAACTAATTAACCATTGATCAACCCCAGCCTTTCCCTGCTACCTAGTCAATCCCTGCCCGTGCTTTCATACAGCTGCATTTTATCGGGACTTACACACCTATACATGTGACCCGAATAGTGCGTTCCTGTTGAGTGTCATTGTTATCAATTATTAATCAATTCTACAAAGTCTCCCCAAGGAATGCGATCTCACGGTATCGCTTACAATCGATTTGTCGTATATGATTTATCCTGGTCACATCAAATCTTCACACCATTTTCCGACAGACAGCCACAGCTCAACTCCATATAGACATCGACGTTCCATGACGTTTCTTCTTTAGTTACATGTTGTGCGGCACAACAGCAGCTTCTGGAAATGAAAAGGAAACACACTAATAATATCGACCCCGCCAGGATTCGAACCTGGAATCCCCTGATTCGTAGTCAGATGCCTTATCCATTGGGCCACGGGGCCTTCAACTGTCGGTGCCACCTGCCCACAGACTTTTTTGAGAAACAAGATCCCACTTTAAATTCATGGCGAAAATTTTCAATTGTGATTGACGTGAGGACTCTCTGCCTTCCTTCGGTGACTTCCTTCGGTGACGATTTTCAATGCAAAACGCGCGAGAAAGCAGGTTTACCCGGCAAATATTAATTGGGGCAAACACAACTACCATTCAACACTCAGGCCTGGATCATCAGCCTTAAACAGCATTTCTCCCCATCGCAAGGTCCAATAACAACATACACTACCGGCTGGCTTTGTAGTAAACCATTTTGGGCAGCTTTTTAACTTTGTCGCCATTTCTTCTTTTCTTGGGTAAGAGTTCATCAGTTGGTGGTTCCAACCGAATAAAGTTGAGGGCGTACTCTGAATCAATTCTGTAAGGTTGCCATTCCTATTGTTGAACGATTTTGCATATTTGATTTCACTGAGCTAGGCCAACGAAGTCAGGTAATGTTAGCGATGAATATTTCGTTTGACGGAAAGGTGATTGATGACGACCTTTCTCTTTGTGCGAAAGTGGCCTCGTGGCCTAATGGAGAAGGCGTCTGACTTCGGATCAGAAGATTCCAGGTTCGAGTCCTGGCGGGGTCGTGTGCTTGACTTTTGAATCCATTTTGCGCCACAAAGGCAGTGGCCCATCCTTTTACCTCAAAAGAACAATCTGCCTTCCATTGGGGATTTCCTTCAAAGGTCTTCGTCTTGCTCATCTTTTAAAGGAGAATTTCCTTAACTTCAATGACCAACTAAGCATCGGATCTAATTGCTCTAAAGGCAAAATCTAAGCGTTGTCTCAAATTCCACACGTTTCAACTTAAAGACGTCAAACGACAAAACTGAATATCAATTCGTAACTAAGTACAAAGTTTCGATTTTTTCCGACAACCATGGTATACCCTTTGACCATCATCTCTTCCCCTTCCGAGCAAGGTCTCAATATTTTGCGAAATTTCACAAGGTCAGAGACTCAAAGACATAGACAAGGCGCCAACAGGAGCGCTTGTTGAGGTCCCAATCTGTAAGTAATGGTGGATAAAATATGAACGGGAGACCGTTTAGGGGCATTTAAAACCCCGAGGCCCTGGCGAGCCGTTTCAATAAGGCCCATCAAGGTCGGACGCGAACATGTTATCGTACTTGTGAAATGAAACAATAGATTGTGACTTTTACGTTAATCACGTGGGCGTGGAGTTGTCCCATAGGAGGTTTGAAATGTTAAGCATCGAATTTAGCCATTCATTCGCATAGAGCTTTTGTAGTAGAAACATAGTTGGTAGGTTTCGCTCTCCAGAGAGTAAAGAAGAAGAGGCCAGTGTAGTGTCGGAGCCACTCCAAAAGCAGCACCATACAACACTAAATGGGGTACAAAACTCTTCCAGCAATGGCATTAGCGACGGCAAAATAAATGTGCGATGTCTGAACTTGTTGGAGTGGCCGGTCTCAAATGCGAAGATGTTCAAGATGTGACGGTTTCGGTAGAGCACATGTCGCCAAATACACTAAACGTTTGGTTGAGCAAACTGGTTTGTGAAGTGGCCAAGCAAAATGGAGAGCGTTATCTGCCCAATTTGCTTTATTTGTTAGTTTGTGCGATCAACTGACATTTGCGTGAGACTGGAGGAGAGGATGCATTAAACTTTATGAACAAAGCACACAAGAGGAAGGTAAACTGTTACTTAATGGTTGTGATTGAAATATCAAACTTATGCAAACTTATGATTGATTGATAAACTTTGTACTATTTTACAGCCTCGTGTTTGTCAAAGTTAAGCATACTAATTAGGCGAGTTACAGATCTTTATAAAAAGTAATCCCATTCATAACTCAACTAATTAACCATTGATCAACCCCAGCCTTTCCCTGCTACCTAGTCAATCCCTGCCCGTGCTTTCATACAGCTGCATTTTATCGGGACTTACACACCTATACATGTGACCCGAATAGTGCGTTCCTGTTGAGTGTCATTGTTATCAATTATTAATCAATTCTACAAAGTCTCCCCAAGGAATGCGATTTCACGGTATCGCTTACAATCGATTTGTCGTATATGATTTATCCTGGTCACATCAAATCTTCACACCATTTTCCGACAGACAGCCACAGCTCAACTCCATATAGACATCGACGTTCCATGACGTTTCTTCTTTAGTTACATGTTGTGCGGCACAACAGCAGCTTCTGGAAATGAAAAGGAAACACACTAATAATATCGACCCCGCCAGGATTCGAACCTGGAATCCCCTGATTCGTAGTCAGATGCCTTATCCATTGGGCCACGGGGCCTTCAACTGTCGGTGCAACCTGCCCACAGACTTTTTTGAGAAACAAGATCCCACTTTAAATTCATGGCGAAAATTTTCAATTGTGATTGACGTGAGGACTCTCTGCCTTCCTTCGGTGACTTCCTTCGGTGACGATTTTCAATGCAAAACGCGCGAGAAAGCAGGTTTACCCGGCAAATATTAATTGGGGCAAACACAACTACCATTCAACACTCAGGCCTGGATCATCAGCCTTAAACAGCATTTCTCCCCATCGCAAGGTCCAATAACAACATACACTACCGGCTGGCTTTGTAGTAAACCATTTTGGGCAGCTTTTTAACTTTGTCGCCATTTCTTCTTTTCTTGGGTAAGAGTTCATCAGTTGGTGGTTCCAACCGAATAAAGTTGAGGGCGTACTCTGAATCAATTCTGTAAGGTTGCCATTCCTATTGTTGAACGATTTTGCATATTTGATTTCACTGAGCTAGGCCAACGAAGTCAGGTAATGTTAGCGATGAATATTTCGTTTGACGGAAAGGTGATTGATGACGACCTTTCTCTTTGTGCGAAAGTGGCCTCGTGGCCTAATGGAGAAGGCGTCTGACTTCGGATCAGAAGATTCCAGGTTCGAGTCCTGGCGGGGTCGTGTGCTTGACTTTTGAATCCATTTTGCGCCACAAAGGCAGTGGCCCATCCTTTTACCTCAAAAGAACAATCTGCCTTCCATTGGGGATTTCCTTCAAAGGTCTTCGTCTTGCTCATCTTTTAAAGGAGAATTTCCTTAACTTCAATGACCAACTAAGCATCGGATCTAATTGCTCTAAAGGCAAAATCTAAGCGTTGTCTCAAATTCCACACGTTTCAACTTAAAGACGTCAAACGACAAAACTGAATATCAATTCGTAACTAAGTACAAAGTTTCGATTTTTTCCGACAACCATGGTATACCCTTTGACCATCATCTCTTCCCCTTCCGAGCAAGGTCTCAATATTTTGCGAAATTTCACAAGGTCAGAGACTCAAAGACATAGACAAGGCGCCAACAGGAGCGCTTGTTGAGGTCCCAATCTGTAAGTAATGGTGGATAAAATATGAACGGGAGACCGTTTAGGGGCATTTAAAACCCCGAGGCCCTGGCGAGCCGTTTCAATAAGGCCCATCAAGGTCGGACGCGAACATGTTATCGTACTTGTGAAATGAAACAATAGATTGTGACTTTTACGTTAATCACGTGGGCGTGGAGTTGTCCCATAGGAGGTTTGAAATGTTAAGCATCGAATTTAGCCATTCATTCGCGTAGAGCTTTTGTAGTAGAAACATAGTTGGTAGGTTTCGCTCTCCAGAGAGTAAAGAAGAAGAGGCCAGTGTAGTGTCGGAGCCACTCCAAAAGCAGCACCATACAACACTAAATGGGGTACAAAACTCTTCCAGCAATGGCATTAGCGACGGCAAAATAAATGTGCGATGTCTGAACTTGTTGGAGTGGCCGGTCTCAAATGCGAAGATGTTCAAGATGTGACGGTTTCGGTAGAGCACATGTCGCCAAATACACTAAACGTTTGGTTGAGCAAACTGGTTTGTGAAGTGGCCAAGCAAAATGGAGAGCGTTATCTGCCCAATTTGCTTTATTTGTTAGTTTGTGCGATCAACTGACATTTGCGTGAGACTGGAGGAGAGGATGCATTAAACTTTATGAACAAAGCACACAAGAGGAAGGTAAACTGTTACTTAATGGTTGTGATTGAAATATCAAACTTATGCAAACTTATGATTGATTGATAAACTTTGTACTATTTTACAGCCTCGTGTTTGTCAAAGTTAAGCATACTAATTAGGCGAGTTACAGATCTTTATAAAAAGTAATCCCATTCATAACTCAACTAATTAACCATTGATCAACCCCAGCCTTTCCCTGCTACCTAGTCAATCCCTGCCCGTGCTTTCATACAGCTGCATTTTATCGGGACTTACACACCTATACATGTGACCCGAATAGTGCGTTCCTGTTGAGTGTCATTGTTATCAATTATTAATCAATTCTACAAAGTCTCCCCAAGGAATGCGATCTCACGGTATCGCTTACAATCGATTTGTCGTATATGATTTATCCTGGTCACATCAAATCTTCACACCATTTTCCGACAGACAGCCACAGCTCAACTCCATATAGACATCGACGTTCCATGACGTTTCTTCTTTAGTTACATGTTGTGCGGCACAACAGCAGCTTCTGGAAATGAAAAGGAAACACACTAATAATATCGACCCCGCCAGGATTCGAACCTGGAATCCCCTGATTCGTAGTCAGATGCCTTATCCATTGGGCCACGGGGCCTTCAACTGTCGGTGCCACCTGCCCACAGACTTTTTTGAGAAACAAGATCCCACTTTAAATTCATGGCGAAAATTTTCAATTGTGATTGACGTGAGGACTCTCTGCCTTCCTTCGGTGACTTCCTTCGGTGACGATTTTCAATGCAAAACGCGCGAGAAAGCAGGTTTACCCGGCAAATATTAATTGGGGCAAACACAACTACCATTCAACACTCAGGCCTGGATCATCAGCCTTAAACAGCATTTCTCCCCATCGCAAGGTCCAATAACAACATACACTACCGGCTGGCTTTGTAGTAAACCATTTTGGGCAGCTTTTTAACTTTGTCGCCATTTCTTCTTTTCTTGGGTAAGAGTTCATCAGTTGGTGGTTCCAACCGAATAAAGTTGAGGGCGTACTCTGAATCAATTCTGTAAGGTTGCCATTCCTATTGTTGAACGATTTTGCATATTTGATTTCACTGAGCTAGGCCAACGAAGTCAGGTAATGTTAGCGATGAATATTTCGTTTGACGGAAAGGTGATTGATGACGACCTTTCTCTTTGTGCGAAAGTGGCCTCGTGGCCTAATGGAGAAGGCGTCTGACTTCGGATCAGAAGATTCCAGGTTCGAGTCCTGGCGGGGTCGTGTGCTTGACTTTTGAATCCATTTTGCGCCACAAAGGCAGTGGCCCATCCTTTTACCTCAAAAGAACAATCTGCCTTCCATTGGGGATTTCCTTCAAAGGTCTTCGTCTTGCTCATCTTTTAAAGGAGAATTTCCTTAACTTCAATGACCAACTAAGCATCGGATCTAATTGCTCTAAAGGCAAAATCTAAGCGTTGTCTCAAATTCCACACGTTTCAACTTAAAGACGTCAAACGACAAAACTGAATATCAATTCGTAACTAAGTACAAAGTTTCGATTTTTTCCGACAACCATGGTATACCCTTTGACCATCATCTCTTCCCCTTCCGAGCAAGGTCTCAATATTTTGCGAAATTTCACAAGGTCAGAGACTCAAAGACATAGACAAGGCGCCAACAGGAGCGCTTGTTGAGGTCCCAATCTGTAAGTAATGGTGGATAAAATATGAACGGGAGACCGTTTAGGGGCATTTAAAACCCCGAGGCCCTGGCGAGCCGTTTCAATAAGGCCCATCAAGGTCGGACGCGAACATGTTATCGTACTTGTGAAATGAAACAATAGATTGTGACTTTTACGTTAATCACGTGGGCGTGGAGTTGTCCCATAGGAGGTTTGAAATGTTAAGCATCGAATTTAGCCATTCATTCGCGTAGAGCTTTTGTAGTAGAAACATAGTTGGTAGGTTTCGCTCTCCAGAGAGTAAAGAAGAAGAGGCCAGTGTAGTGTCGGAGCCACTCCAAAAGCAGCACCATACAACACTAAATGGGGTACAAAAGTCTTCCAGCAATGGCATTAGCGACGGCAAAATAAATGTGCGATGTCTGAACTTGTTGGAGTGGCCGGTCTCAAATGCGAAGATGTTCAAGATGTGACGGTTTCGGTAGAGCACATCTCCCCAAATACACTAAACGTTTGGTTGAGCAAACTGGTTTGTGAAGTGGCCAAGCAAAATGGAGAGCGTTATCTGCCCAATTTGCTTTATTTGTTAGTTTGTGCGATCAACTGACATTTGCGTGAGACTGGAGGAGGGGATGCATTAAACTTTATGAACAAAGCACACAAGAGGAAGGTAAACTGTTACTTAATGGTTGTGATTGAAATATCAAACTTATGCAAACTTATGATTGATTGATAAACTTTGTACTATTTTACAGCCTCGTGTTTGTCAAAGTTAAGCATACTAATTAGGCGAGTTACAGATCTTTATAAAAAGTAATCCCATTCATAACTCAACTAATTAACCATTGATCAACCCCAGCCTTTCCCTGCTACCTAGTCAATCCCTGCCCGTGCTTTCATACAGCTGCATTTTATCGGGACTTACACACCTATACATGTGACCCGAATAGTGCGTTCCTGTTGAGTGTCATTGTTATCAATTATTAATCAATTCTACAAAGTCTCCCCAAGGAATGCGATCTCACGGTATCGCTTACAATCGATTTGTCGTATATGATTTATCCTGGTCACATCAAATCTTCACACCATTTTCCGACAGACAGCCACAGCTCAACTCCATATAGACATCGACGTTCCATGACGTTTCTTCTTTAGTTACATGTTGTGCGGCACAACAGCAGCTTCTGGAAATGAAAAGGAAACACACTAATAATATCGACCCCGCCAGGATTCGAACCTGGAATCCCCTGATTCGTAGTCAGATGCCTTATCCATTGGGCCACGGGGCCTTCAACTGTCGGTGCCACCTGCCCACAGACTTTTAGAGAAACAAGATCCCACTTTAAATTCATGGCGAAAATTTTCAATTGTGATTGACGTGAGGACTCTCTGCCTTCCTTCGGTGACTTCCTTCGGTGACGATTTTCAATGCAAAACGCGCGAGAAAGCAGGTTTACCCGGCAAATATTAATTGGGGCAAACACAACTACCATTCAACACTCAGGCCTGGATCATCAGCCTTAAACAGCATTTCTCCCCATCGCAAGGTCCAATAACAACATACACTACCGGCTGGCTTTGTAGTAAACCATTTTGGGCAGCTTTTTAACTTTGTCGCGATTCCTTCTTTTCTTGGGTAAGAGTTCATCAATTGGTGGTTCCAACCGAATAAAGTTGAGGGCGTACTCTGAATCAATTCTGTAAGGTTGCCATTCCTATTGTTGAACGATTTTGCATATTTGATTTCACTGAGCTAGGCCAACGAAGTCAGGTAATGTTAGCGATGAATATTTCGTTTGACGGAAAGGTGATTGATGACGACCTTTCTCTTTGTGCGAAAGTGGCCTCGTGGCCTAATGGAGAAGGCGTCTGACTTCGGATCAGAAGATTCCAGGTTCGAGTCCTGGCGGGGTCGTGTGCTTGACTTTTGAATCCATTTTGCGCCACAAAGGCAGTGGCCCATCCTTTTACCTCAAAAGAACAATCTGCCTTCCATTGGGGATTTCCTTCAAAGGTCTTCGTCTTGCTCATCTTTTAAAGGAGAATTTCCTTAACTTCAATGACCAACTAAGCATCGGATCCAATTGCTCTAAAAGCAAAATCTAAGCGTTGTCTCAAATTCCACACGTTTCAACTTAAAGACGTCAAACGACAAAACTGAATATCAATTCGTAACTAAGTACAAAGTTTCGATTTTTTCCGACAACCATGGTATACCCTTTGACCATCATCTCTTCCCCTTCCGAGCAAGGTCTCAATATTTTGCGAAATTTCACAAGGTCAGAGACTCAAAGACATAGACAAGGCGCCAACAGGAGCGCTTGTTGAGGTCCCAATCTGTAAGTAATGGTGGATAAAAGATGAACGGGAGACCGTTTAGGGGCATTTAAAACCCCGAGGCCCTGGCGAGCCGTTTCAATAAGGCCCATCAAGGTCGGACGCGAACATGTTATCGTACTTGTGAAATGAAACAATAGATTGTGACTTTTACGTTAATCACGTGGGCGTGGAGTTGTCCCATAGGAGGTTTGAAATGTTAAGCATCGAATTTAGCCATTCATTCGCGTAGAGCTTTTGTAGTAGAAACATAGTTGGTAGGTTTCGCTCTCCAGAGAGTAAAGAAGAAGAGGCCAGTGTAGTGTCGGAGCCACTCCAAAAGCAGCACCATACAACACTAAATGGGGTACAAAAGTCTTCCAGCAATGGCATTAGCGACGGCAAAATAAATGTGCGATGTCTGAACTTGTTGGAGTGGCCGGTCTCAAATGCGAAGATGTTCAAGATGTGACGGTCTCGGTAGAGCACATGTCGCCAAATACACTAAACGTTTGGTTGAGCAAACTGGTTTGTGAAGTGGCCAAGCAAAATGGAGAGCGTTATCTGCCCAATTTGCTTTATTTGTTAGTTTGTGCGATCAACTGACATTTGCGTGAGACTGGAGGAGAGGATGCATTAAACTTTATGAACAAAGCACACAAGAGGAACGTAAACTCTTACTTAATGGTTGTGATTGAAATATCAAACTTATGCAAACTTATGATTGATTGATAAACTTTGTACTATTTTACAGCCTCGTGTTTGTCAAAGTTAAGCATACTAATTAGGCGAGTTACAGATCTTTATAAAAAGTAATCCCATTCATAACTCAACTAATTAACCATTGATCAACCCCAGCCTTTCCCTGCTACCTAGTCAATCCCTGCCCGTGCTTTCATACAGCTGCATTTTATCGGGACTTACACACCTATACATGTGACCCGAATAGTGCGTTCCTGTTGAGTGTCATTGTTATCAATTATTAATCAATTCTACAAAGTCTCCCCAAGGAATGCGATCTCACGGTATCGCTTACAATCGATTTGTCGTATATGATTTATCCTGGTCACATCAAATCTTCACACCATTTTCCGACAGACAGCCACAGCTCAACTCCATATAGACATCGACGTTCCATGACGTTTCTTCTTTAGTTACATGTTGTGCGGCACAACAGCAGCTTCTGGAAATGAAAAGGAAACACACTAATAATATCGACCCCGCCAGGATTCGAACCTGGAATCCCCTGATTCGTAGTCAGATGCCTTATCCATTGGGCCACGGGGCCTTCAACTGTCGGTGCCACCTGCCCACAGACTTTTTTGAGAAACAAGATCCCACTTTAAATTCATGGCGAAAATTTTCAATTGTGATTGACGTGAGGACTCTCTGCCTTCCTTCGGTGACTTCCTTCGGTGACGATTTCAATGCAAAACGCGCGAGAAAGCAGGTTTACCCGGCAAATATTAATTGGGCAAACACAACTACCATTCAACACTCAGGCCTGGATCATCAGCCTTAAACAGCATTTCTCCCCATCGCAAGGTCCAATAACAACATACGCACTACCGGCTGGCTTTGTAGTAAACCATTTTGGGCAGCTTTTTTAACTTCTGTCGCGATTTCTTCTTTCTTGGGTAAGAGTTCATCAGTTGGTGGTTCCAACCGAATAAAGTTGAGGGCGTACTCTGAATCAATTCTGTAAGGTTGCCATTCCTATTGTTGAACGATTTTGCATATTTGATTCACTAAGCTAGGCCAACGAAGTCAGGTAATGTTAGCGATGAATATTTCGTTTGACGGAAAGGTGATTGATGACGACCTTTCTCTTTGTGCGAAAGCGGCCTCGTGGCCTAATGGAGAAGGCGTCTGACGCGGATCAGAAGATTCCAGGTTCGAGTCCTGGCGGGGTCGGTGTGATTGGACTTTTGCAATCCATTTTGCGCCACAAAGGCAGTGGCCCATCCTTTTACCTCAAAAAGAACAAATCTGCCTTCCATTGAAGATTTCCTTCATAAGGTCTTCGTCTGCTCACTTTTAACGGATTAATTTCCTGAACTGCAATGACCACCTAAGCATTCGGATCTAATTGCATCTAAAGGCAAAATCTAAGCGTTATCCCAAACTACACACGTTTGGCGACTTAAGACCTCAAACGACAAAACTGAATATCAATTCGTAAGCGCAAGGACAAAGTTTCGGATTTTTTGAACAACCATGGTATACCCTTTGACCATCTCTCTTCCCCCTTGCGAGCAAGGTCTCAATATTTGCGAAATTTAACAAGGTCACAGACTCAAAGACATGGACAAGGCGCCAAGCAGGCGCTTGTTGAGGTAACCAATCTGTAAGTAATGGGGGAAAATATGAACGGGAGAACCTTAGGGGCATTTTACAAACGCCGAGGCCCTGGACGAGCCGTTTCATAAGGCCCATCAAGGTTCGGACGCGCACATGTTAGCGTACTTGTGAAATGAAACAATAGGATTGTGAAGTTTACGTAATCACGTAGGCGTGGAGTTGTCCCAATAGGAGGTTTGCAATGTTAAGCATCGAATTTAATATTCATTCGCATGAGCGCTTTTGTAGTAGAAAACATAGTTGGTAGGTTTCGCTCCAGAGAAAAAAGAAGAAGAGGCCAGTGAGAGGTCGGAGTCCACTCCAAAAGCAGCACATTACCAACCACTAAATGGGGTACAACACTCTTCCAGCAAATTGGCATTTAGCGACGGCAAAATAATTGTGCGATGTCTGAACTTGTTGGAGGGGCGGTCTCAAATGCGAAAGATGTTCAAGCATAGTGCGAGTTGCGGTAGAAGCGACTTGTCGCGCAAATACACTAAACGTTGGTTGAGCAAAATGGTTTGTGAAGTGTGCCAAGCAACATGGAGAGCGTGATCTGCCCAACTTGCGTATTTGTTAGTATGTGCGAATTCAAATGCCATTGTGTGAGACTGGAGAGAGGAGCATAATTAATTTAATGAACAAAGCACACAAGAGGCACGGGAAACTGTTACTAATGGTTGTGATTGAAATATCAAACGTATGCAAACTATTGATTGATTGATAAACTTTGTTATATCTTTACAGCCTCGTGTTTGTCAAAGTTCAGGCATTACTAATTAGGCGAGTTACAGATTCTTTATAAAAAGTAATCCCATTCATAACTCATACTAATAACCATTGATCAAACCCCAGCCTTTCTCCTGCACCTCAGTCAATCCCTGCCCGTGCTTTCATACAGCTGCCTTTTTATCGGGACTTACCCAACTATAAATGTGACCCGAATAGTGCGTTCCTGTTGAGCTAATTGTTATGAATATTAATTCAATTCTACAAAGTCTCCCCAAGGATATGCGATTTCACGGTATCGCTTACAATCGATTTGTCGTGTATGATTATCCTGGTCACATCAAATCTTCACACCATTT